>NC_080049.1:9847551-9942551 GCF_026212465.1 Amaranthus tricolor | reverse complement strand
TGGTGCATGAATACATGTTTGCACTTAGGAATCCACGTGGATTCCATGTCATCGATACATATTGGGCATGCTTTCTTCCCTTTGTTCTTATACCCTGATAAGTTGCCATATGCCGAAAAATCATTAACAGTGCACAAAAGCATGGCACGAAGGTGAACTCCTCATTAGCGTGTGCATCAAACATGAAAAAACCTTCATCCTTCATCTTTCTCAAATCCTCAACGAGAGGTGTAAGATATACATCAATGTCATTCCAAGGTTGTTTAGGACACGAGATAAGAAGCGAAACCATAATGTACTTACACTTCATACACAATCAAGGTTGCAAAATATAGATCACTAACACTACCGACCAAGTACTATGTTCATAAGTAATATTGCTAAATGGGTTCATTTCATTCGTACACATTCCGAGCCTTAAATTATGAACTTCATCCCCAAATGTCTTATGCAACTTATCAATACTCTTCCACACTGGAGAATTGTATGGATGTGTGAACAAATGACCTTTCTTCACCCTATCTTCATGCCACCTCAAATTTAACGCATCTTTCTTTATAGAAAACACGTGCTTGAATCTAGGTATTATTGGAAGATATCACAATACCTTAGCTGGGGCCCTTTAACATCCCGAGCCTCTTAACGCTTGTAACGTGATAATCACACCTATAACACTCTTTTAAGTTCTTATTTTCATTCCGATACAATACACAATCATTCGGACACGCATGAATCTTCTAGTACTCTAAGTCGAAAGAACACATGAGACTTTTGGCATAATATGTTGACTTTGGAAGTTCATTTCCATCAGGAAGCATCTCACCTAATGCTTCTAAGAACATTGTGAAACTAATGTCACTCCAATATAACTTTAACTTAATGTTGAAAGTTTTCAACACGGCTGTTAGTTTGGTGAATTTTATACATCCAAGGTACAAAGGCTTTGAGAAGCCTCTATCTACAAGTCAAAAACACGAGGACGTTTTCCTAACTCATCCTCGACTCCCTTCATCATCTCATCAACACGATCTACATCCTCAATAACACCTTTTTTTTCATTTTAACCTCCCTCCTCACCATGCTAACCCAAACATGATATTGAGGCCTAAACCCACGTTGAAGTATGTGCTCCCTAAAGATGTCAACATTATTTACCTTTGATACATCGCCACACTTGACACATGGGCAATAAAAACCTACTCCCCTCGTCCTAACTTGATGTTCAACGACAATACTACAAAATTCTAATACCCCATCAACAAATTCTGACATTCAATGCTACCATACATCCAAAAACGATCTTTTGTCATCCTAAGTGTGACTAATTCAAAACAAAATTAATAATTATTTTTAACATATATATTTAACCTTAATTAACCCTAAAACTAAGTAATAGTCATTCATTTAACCCTAATTTACAATAATTAATCTTCATAATATATAAATTGTAATATATATATATATATATATATATATATATATATATATATATATATATATATATATATATACATACATATATATATATATATACATATATATATATATATATATATATATATATATATATATATATATATATACATATATATATATATATATATATATATACATATATATATATATATACATATTTATATATATATACATATATATATATATATATATATATATATATATATATATATATATATATATATATATATATATATATATATATATATATGTATATACATATATATACATATATATATGTATATACATATATATATATATATATATATATATATATATATATATATATATATATACATATATATATGTATATATATATATATATATGTATATGTATATATATATATATCTATGTATATATATATATATATATATATATATATATATATATATATATATATATATATATATATATATATATATATGTATATATATATATATATATATGTATATATATATATATATATATGTATATATATATATATATATATATATATATATATATATATATATATATATATGTATATATATATATGTATATATATATATATATATATATATATATATATATATATATATATATATATATATATATATATATATATATATATATATATATATATATATATATATATAGTAACAACATTAATTTAACCTAATTAACCTTAATAATAATAAAAAATTTTTTGAAGTTTACAAATTATGTTTATTCTTATAACCATAATTAACTTTCATACTAACAACTAATAGTAAAAACGTATAAAAACAATAAAAATAAAATCACATTCATAAACTAATTGGACAACTAATTAAACATTCATACATATAAATAAAAATATTTAACATACTAATAATATAAACTTGGACAAATGTAATACTAACAACTACATTCATAAATCCCATTTAAAATATAAATAATAAACTATATCATTTAACCCTAAAAATTTGAAAAACAATAAAAATTGGTATAAAAAAACCTTGTGTATCTAGCTAAAGAATAGTTACAATGTGACCTAAAATGAAATAAGAAAAACAAAATTGGTAATGATAACCATTGTTTCAAAAGACATGTAAAAATAAGACCGAAAAACACCAAAAACACCATGAAATAGAAATTACCTTAATATTTTCGTGGGTTTGGAAGGCAAATGATGAAGAAGAAGGACAATAGGATGAATAAAGTAGGAAGAACAATGGGTATTGTCGTGGGTATGTAGTATTGAAGAACAAGAACAATGGAGAATTTTAAGGGTTTTGAGGAACAAGAATAATGAAGAACAGTACCAAAGGCAGTCTAAGCTTGAAGAAGAACAATGGAGGCAGTCTAAGCTTGAAGAATTTCGAGGTTTTGGAGAATTTTAGTGGGTTTAAAGAAGTTGTATAAACATGAAAAAGAAGATGAGAATAGTAGACTATAATACTGATGTAATAAGGCGCGTTTTTGTTATTAAAAAAAACCTTATGTGCTGCAGTTTTAATAAAACCGCAGCATGTAACACATTATAATGTGTTATACGTCGTGGTTCTAGTAAAACCGCAACACATATATTTATTTTTTTTCTCTTGTTTTTTTAATCTCCTTTATGTTGCGCCTTTTAATAAACCGCATCATATGTTACATAGCAAATAAGGTATTTTCCACTAGTGGTACTCTACCCAATGGCCGCCAACGTTCGATGGTAAATTCTACACTTATTTGAAAAATAGGATGAAAATTTTCATCAAGGTTGAGAACTGTTAGGTATGGAGGGTAATCAAATTAGAGACTTTGAGGTAACCACTAAATTATTCCAAAACCTAGAATTGAATATGAAAAGGAAGATTTTTTTAAAAATATGGAAATGAATGCTGTTGCCATTATAATTCTTCACTGTGGTCTTGGACCAAATGAACATAATAGGATAATGGGTTGCAAATCTACCAAATAGATTTGGAAATTATTAGAAGTTACCTATGACGGTACTAGTGAAGTGAAATGTTCAAAGATAGACTTACTGATGTCTAAGTATGAACGATTTGCCATGGAACCTAAAGAAAGCATCCAGGAGATGTTTACTAGGTTCACCAATAATACTAATGAACTTGTCTCTCTTGGTATCCCTTAAGATGAATGTTGGAGAGCTAAAGTGACATCCAACGCGGAATCAAAGGATTTCACCAAATTCAATCTGAAGGAACAGGTTGGTTTCCTTATGTCTCATGAACTTCATTTGGGAACAACAGACAGTTCCAAAAGCAAAAGACTGGCTCTAAAAGTAAATGAGCAGGAAGATACAGATTGTGATGAAGAGAAGGCTGCTCAAAAAAATTTTCAAGAATAATAGAAAAGGAAATCAGAGAAATTCTTGGAATGAGAAATCTTCAAATTCCAAGTCTAACTCTAAATGTCATAAATGTGAAAGTACTGATCTTTTCATCAAAGAATGCCTTATGTGGAAAACCGAGAAAGGTAAAGGAAAGGCAAGAAAATCAAGAAGACAATTCACAAAAGGAACTCCCAACAAAACTAATTTTCGCAAAGCTATGATAATCGTATGGGGAGAATTCGAAAGTGAAGAAGAAACAGAACCCTTGTAGAAGAAACTGCTAATCTATGTCTCTTGGCCTCATACGACAACAAAAAGATGGGAAAGTCTAAAGGGAAGGAGCTAATGTCTTCTAGTTCATTTCTTGAAAATTATAAAAGTATGGATAAAAATGAATTAACAAAATTGTTGTTGGAGACACAAGAAAAATTGGAAGAAAAAACTATCAAGTGTTTCTAAGTCGAAAAAGACCTTAAATTAAGTAAATATCATATTTCTTTTCTTAATTCATTTAGATCTAATGTTCAAAATAGATTTTTTAACCTAATGGATCAGAAAATCATTTTAAAAGAAACCTTAGAAAAGGTAAAGAAAGAAAATATCATGCTTGATATTGAGTTAACTCAGTATCAACTGTTTGGCCTAAATAACAAACCAAGTGATAATTCTATTCAAGATTTCAATACGGATTTGCACAAATCAAAAATCGATTTAGAATCCAATAAGGCTCAATATGAAAAACTGAAAAATGAACTTTATTTAAAAGGAAAAGAGAAAATCAAATCAGTTCCTAAGTGGAGTCTAAATGCTTAAGCTAAAAATACTGAAGGCCTTGGTTTAAAAAAGAACAAAGATAGCTAAAATGTTTATGTAGATTTACCCAATAGTAAAGTGTGTACCTTTCGTAGAAACACTGGACACTTAAAACATAAGTGTGCCAAAAAGGAATAGTATGTTGACGCTAACAAAAATTACGTTGAATAAATCTGGGTAAAGAAATCTAATTTAAGTGAGATTGACAAGGAAGCCAAGGAAGGGTGGGTTCCTTATTCTAACAAATAGTATGTTTTGCAGGTTCTATTGAGAGGGGGCAACTCATGGTATCTTGACAGTGGGTTTTCCAAGCATATGATAGGAGATACATTTAAATTTCTCTCACTAGAAATCTATGAAGGGGGAACTGTGACTTTTGGTGACAACATGAAAGGCAGAATCATTGCCAAAGAAAAAGTAGGAAAGTTAAGTTCTCATGCTATTGATAATGTATTTTTGTCGAGAATTTAAAGCACAATTTACTAAGTATATCACAATTTTGTGACCAAGGTAACTTTGTAAACTTTACTTCTGAAAAATTTATAATTTCTAGGAATGATATTGGAGATGTTGTTCTGGAAGGAATTCGTAAAGACAATACTTACACAATGGACACCAGTACTATTCCCATATCAAATCTAATATGTCTCAGCGTTATAGAAGAAGATCCTCTTCTTTGGCACAAACGTCTTGGTAATGCAAGCTTTTCATTAATAAATACTTAAAGATCAAAAGACTTAGTAAGAGGTCTTCCGTCTATTAAATGTCAAAAGGAAGAAATTTGTGATCTGTGTGCCAAAGGAAAATATGTAAGATCTTCTTTTAAACCTAAGAGATCGGTAACTACTTTAAAACACTCAAATTAATCCATATGGATCTTTGCAGACCTATGAAAATCCAAAGTCTTAGTGGCAAAAGGTATGTATTTGTTATTGTTTATGATTACAGTAGATTTTACTTGGACAATTTTTATAGTAAGCAAATATAAGGCTTTCAATGAATCCGTTTCCTTTGCTAATAGAATTCAAAAATCCAATATTAATTAACTTATACACATTAGGTTAGATCATGGGAAAGAATTTGAAAATTCAAGCTTTATGGATTATTGTGATGAACATGGTATTAGCCATAACTTTTCTACATCTAGAACACCACAACAAAATAGTGTGGTTGAAAGGAAAAAAAATAGAATATTAGAAGAAATGGCTAGTGCCATATTTATTGCTAGTGGTCTTCCTAGAAATTTTTGGTCTGAGACTGTTAATACTGCATCCTATATTTTAAATTGAGTACTATTAATTAGACCAATCACTTAAAAAACACCTTGTGAATTGTTTAAACGGGTCAAACCAAATATTTAATTTCCTAGTTTAGAGTGATTGGATGTAGGTGCTTTGTTCATGTTAATAGAAAAAGGAACTTAGGAAAATTTGGTGAATGAAGTGATGAAGCAGTATTTTTGAGCTATTGATCTTACTGTAAAGCTTATAGAGTATACAATAAAAGTACTATGGGTGTAGAAAAGTCTATTCACATTATATTTTAATGAAACTAACTTTTTGACAAGTGAGTAGGAACCAGGAAATTTTAAAATAGGTCTTACAAATCTAAAAGATGATGAAGATGAACCAAAAGAGCAGGATAAAGCGCAAATGAATAATTACAGAATCAAGAATAAATAGAAATACACCAATTCATGAAGAAGAACAACCGATTAATGAGGACCAACAAGTTGTTCCTTACTCAACTCCCACAACTGCTCTAAATGATCAAGCTGAATCTGAACAAATTGAAAATAAAGTTACTAACCTTACCCGCACAATTGTTTCTATAAGAGAATTTATACCCAGATGAGAAATTTTTGTGCACACTTTGCTTTTCTCTCAACTTTAAAATCTAAAAATCACGAAGAAGCCTTAAAAGATTCCGAATGAATTGTTGCCATGCAAGAAGAGTTAAATGAATTTGAAAGGAATAAGGTATGGCACCTTGAACAGAATCCTAAACACAAAAAGGTTATTGGGCTAAATTGGGTATTTAGAAACAAATTGGATGAACATGGAACAATAGTCAAAAACAAAGCTAAACTTGTGGTTAAAGGGTACAATCAATAAGAAAGGATCGACTACAAAGAGACATTTACTCCTGTAGCCAGGTTAGAAGCATTTAGATTTCTAATTTCTTTTGCCGCGTTTATGAATTTTAAGTTGTACCAAATGGATGTTAAATGTGTCTATTTAAATGGTTTTTTAGATGAACAAGTCTATATGGAACAACCTCGTAGTTTTGAAAACCCTTCATTTTCTGATCATGTCTATAAGCTTGACAAAGCTCTTTACGTGCTCAAACAAGCTCCTAGACTTTGTTTTCCAAAAATAGAAGTTCAGACATTTTAGTTGTGCAAGTCATATCGATGATATTATTTTTGAACCCACCAATGAATCTTTTTGTAAAAAATTTGCTAATTTTGTGGGTGTCGAGTTTGAAATGAGTATGATGGGATTACATTTCTTCCTTGGTTTACAAATAAAACAAATAGCAAATGAAACTTTTATTCATTGACAAAAATATATAAAAGATCTTCTTAAAAAATATGGTTTAGAAAATTCGAAAAAAAAATCTCACTCCCATGGGTATAAATGTTAGATCAGATGAAGATTTAAATAGAATTAGTGTTGATAAGACCATGTACAGGGGAATGATTGGATCCTTATTATATCTAACTGCCAGTGGACCCGATATTGCATTTAGTGTTGGTTTATCTGCTAGATTTCAATCCAATCCTAAAGATTCACATCATACTGCAGTAAAGAGAATTTTGAGATATTTAAAGGAACATATGACTCATATGACTTGTCCCCCTTCTATCTAAAAAGTGATATATATGACTTAAAAAGATACAGTGATGTGGACTATGTTGGAGATCTTGCAAATAGAAAAAACACCTCAAGTATGGTACATTTTCTTAGCTATTGTTTAGTTTCTTGGAGTTCCAAGAAGTAAAACATAGTTGCACTATCTACTGCTGAAGTAGAATATGTAGCAGCAGCAGCGTGCTGTTCCCAAATGCTATGGATCAAGTAACAACTAAGAGAGATTTTGGTATAAAGTTTGATTGTGTTCTTATTTATTTTGATAACACTAGTGCCATATGCATATCTAAATATCTCGTGCATTATTCTAGAGTAAAACACATCTATATAAGGCATCATTTTCTTAAGGATAATGTGGAGAATAAATTTATATCAGTCAAACATGTCAACACTATGAACAAATAGTTGATATCATGACTAAACCTCTTTCAAGGAAACAACATGATAAGATAAGGGTGAAATTTGGAATGATCAAGCTCCACTAACGTTTGTGACAAGAATCCCCTCAAAGCATAATAAAAAGTGGAAGGTTTGATTCATCCACAAAAAATCCTGATTAAGAAATTAATCACAGTAAGGATCAGGTATGTAGTTGGTTAAAGTATGTACAATTAACACTTTTATAATTGCATTTTTAAATTTATGAGACCAAAGCAATAGTCATTCCTGTTTATTTGTTATTGTCCTTTCATTAAAAAAAATTATATATTATATTATTCTTTATCAAATTCCCAACAAAACTAAAAATTCTAAAATTATAAGCACAAATAGTTGTATATTTATACACATGCTCCGTATTTTATGGAAAGTAGTTTTGTTAGTTAAAAAAGATAAGGGTAGTGGGCTCATTAAAAAACTTTCAAATTAGGAAGTGGATTGTCATTTGCTCTCAAAACATTCTTTGAACCAACCCCACTAACCATACACATCCCCTTAATTTTCAAACTTCCAAATATGGAAGTACACAACTATTAAAATTTCTTAGGTGGACCCAAAATTTACTATCATCATCTTCTTCTTCTTCGATCCTCTCACTCTTTCCTCTAACTCACCATTCCTAAAGTCTTCTCAACTTCAACCTTTCCATCTACCTAAGTTCCTTCACCATGAAAACTCACTCTGCACCCAAGATGAAAAAACCCTCAAGAGATTCACCACAAAAACCCCACCCCGGATGAAGTAATACCATTAAATGTTGTTCATCCACCACTGCACCTACCTGCACCGTCCCCATATACTCTTCTTCTCCATCTAAAATCGACATTCCACCCTCTTCATCTCACATGCAATCAGGCATCAAACGTCCTCATTCAACCAAAAAGGGAGGAAATTCATCACGACCTAACAAAAGGAACAAAAACGTGGATCCAGACAGTCCAGAGGAACTCGCCAAAGAAATGTCAGTAGGGTTTGGTCTTGATTCTATTGGTATACTTCTCATTCCTTTCCTCAATTAAAAGCCATTTTACAATATTAAAATTGGGAAATACTTATTACTGATTATTGTTGTAATATTTGTTTTCACATTTAATGAGAGAATTTGTTTCATACTTTTCTATTGAAAATGGTGTCTGTTCGAGTATGGTAAAAGGGATCAAGATTGAGTTCAATCATGTGATGCTTGGGGAGTGGTTTAGTGTTCCCTCGATTGGTTTTGATGTTTATTATATAGGTTCTAAGATACTGTTTTCAGGTATAAATGAAAGAACCGTGTTAAACTTTTTGGGAATCAAAGAAAAGAAAGGAAGAATAACTTACAATATTCTTTCCCCATTAAACAAATTACTGTACAACATTCCCCATCGCTTCATTTTATCGCGTAACTCAGAACGAAGTGAAGTGAGTCTAAGAGATGCAACTTTAATATATTGTTTGGCTAATCACATGAAGATTGATTTTTCTTCATTATAATTTCTCATTTAGTCGATTAAAGAAAATGACGATTGCGTATGGAGGACTGTTGACATGGATCTGTAGAAAGTTTGGTGTTCCACTTAATGCTCTCAATTTCCAATGAGTGCTAACAATAAAATAGACGTCAAGTGTTTGCAAAATTTTCATTTGAGACTGACTTCCCGTGGCACTCTTGAAGCTACTTTTGCTAGTGAAAAGGATGATGTTGATTTGGATGAAAATGATTCTTAAAAGGATGAGTAGGAACAGGAGCATGTTCCCACAATTGGGTCGAAAAATCAAGGAGATGTACATTCTGAGGGGGAGCAAGGTGAGCAATCAAGTGAGGGGGAATCCAGAGTGGATGATTCTTCCAAAGAAAGGAAAGAAGAGGAAGCTAAATCTGAAGAATCCTCATTTGATCTAGTACAAGTACCCTTGAAAAAAATGTGTGGTGCTGAAACAGTTATAAAAACGTCTTTGTTAAAAATTACTATTTTAATAAGTAAAATGAGTTTGTCATTTTAAAAGTAAAATTTTACTACGAATTTTAGATATCAGTTTTATTATTTTTGGGACAAAATAAATTATACGAAAATATGGGTATATTATCCACCTCATACTTTAATGAGTATGAGTATTGAGTCACCCGTAATTTTGTCAACTAACTCATGATTCATCAAAGCTAACCCCTTCTTATTTATAAACCAGTACAAACCTATAAACTCCATTCACCTTTCTTCTTCATTATCAACTTAGAGTAAAATTTTTGAAAAATCTCATCCTCTTCCAAAGCATAAAATCAATCTAAAAACTTTTAGTTTATTTTTCCATCCTAAGTTTATAAACCCTCATGATTTAGGTAGTATGTGTTTATATTAGAAACCCCCATTTTTAATTTAGGGTTCTTAAAAATTCAATTGAGATCTCTACAAAACTAGTGTGAAGTATGGGAACTAATTGAAGTGTTTTGATGATTGTAACTATTGTAGAAGAAGGAGAACACATCTAGTACTATCACCACCTTCATCTCTTTTGGGTTAGAAGTAAGATTTCTTTATGTGTTCTTGATTTCATACTTGTATATTAATTTCATGGCTATTAGGGCCTTAAATTAATATTTGATTGTTTTATGTTAGGCTTTTTATGGTTAATTAAAGTAGCATCAAGAGGAGACTAGTTTGATGTTCATCAAACCATTGAAGAACTTACTAGCTAAAGTGGATCTTGGTTTTGATTTTCTGAAATTTTGTGTGGAATTAATCTTGCTCAATGGTAACTCACAAACTAATCTATTTAAGTATAAATTGAATGTTTTAAACTAGTTTTAAGTTCTTAAATGGTTGTTGATTCATGTTCAAAGTTGAGAGTAAAGTTCAGTTTATTTGAGCAAGTTTATGTCCAAATCTGTTGGGCTGTGTTTAAGATAGGTAGTCATTTTTGGGTTCTCATTTCCGCATGAGATTTGTAGAGCTTTAAGTTACGGTCGCGTGGGCACTTGAATCCCCCCAAAATGAGTTCGTATGAGAGAGTTATGACCAAAATACTAACAGGTGTCCTGAAATGGTACTAATACGGGATTTATAAAGTGGGATTAGAAGCTATGAAATAAATTAGGTATTCTTTTAATCAAATGTTTAAGGTTATTTATTGGGTATTTGGGATCAATTTAGGGTTATTATTCTTTCTTTATTGATTGGTATTGTTGAGTTTTGGTTCTTATTTGATTCTTATGGGTGTTGGTTCAAGTATCAAATTTGGGAACATAAGTATCAATTGGGTATTTGATTAGTTGATATTATTTGGATAGGATATAAGTTGAATATTGGAATTTAAGATTAGTGTAAAATTAGTTAAACTCCATAACTCAAGTTCTTATATGTTGATGGTTGATGATGAATTAATTTATATTTTAGGTAATGATTGTTGATTTCAAAGAAAATCAAGTGAATTCTTGTTTTGTTTTATAATAAAATATTCGACATTGAAAAATATCCATTTTTGGAAATTGACAACGAATATTTGTATCCGGATTATTGTGAAATCCTATAGCTTGATAATAGGTAATGGTTATTCGGATCGGTCTCAAGCCCCCGATCCCATTTCATTCTTGCAAGAACCGTATTTTCGGTGATGACGATCACCCGTATTCTCAAGATTTAGATCATGCCTACTTCCTGACGGTCCATATATTGCCACGTTTTTTAGTGTTGTTATATCATTGTTTTAATATGAGATTTGAATAAATACGTTTAGTATATAAAGTTTTGTTTGTTTCGCAAATGAAATCATATGTTTCAGTTGTCGTTGTTTCGCAATTGACTTGTAAAATAATATTCGTATTTTGATTTCACTATTAACTTGTAAAGTTATAGCCGTGTTTTGATTCACTATGAACCAAAGGTTCTTAGTCGTATTTATGTTGATACCAAACGGTCTTTTAAAAGAGTTTGGGTTTGATAAATTAATCTTTTATAAAGAGTTACCAATTGAGCAAAAAGAATTTAATTAAAGATGTCTGTTAACGACTTGTATATAAAAAAAATAATAGTTTGTTGGATTATTCAACAATTCAATTGTTGACAGTTTTCAATGGGGCCTATCCCTTACGGGGATGGATCCATTTTCAGGTTAGCTCTGCGGTGGAGAGGATGCCTACATGTATAGGCGAAGGCTTCTTTTGAAATACATTTTGTAAATTACTTATTCGTAAATTAAATTGTAATAATTTCATAATATTTTGTAAATATTATTTACTTATTTATGTAAAAAGTTTTAAATAACTCTGATATTAGTTGCTGTGATCATCGAATCACAGGTCAGATTCAGTCCAGACCACTATAAGTCTTCTGCTGTGTTGTGGACAATATTATTATACTGTTTACGTTGGTTTGGGCTGTTTCAGGTGCCCCAAGGAAAAGCTCGAGGATTGCTTCAAAGGGCACTACAACTATAAAAAAAAGTTATTGGGTTATCTGCTAATCTTTCTCCACATCTAGCTCTCACAACTCTCCTGCTACCTCTGTTGATGTTCCCATTCCCTCCCTCAAATCTGCCACCATTCCTTTCCCACAACCCCTGATTCCTCCATCTCCTCCACCATCTTCTATTGTCTCCACACCACCACCTGCCAATATACCTCTAGTCTTGAACCATATTAGTTCAGATCTTGGTAGCTTTGCAATAAGTGGAAGGATGGACGTGTAGCATATTGTAATTGAACCATGTACATATGCATCTTCCAAGTCATGTGCACCTTCTAAGCACAATTCAGCCCATGATTCAGCACTTGAAGATACCTATGAAGATGGAAACCATGTAATAAATAAAAAGCATCACAAACAAGAGCATCCCACAGAAACCAACACAATAAGAGACCATACAGATCAGAACACAGCCCATACAGACCATACAGAACAGATTTTGACATCAGAACAACACAACAGCACAACCAGCGAACAACCCACCTTGCACGACACGTGGAGACCAAACCTGTGCATCCAAGACCCGGGCTACAGTAGAAATGGAATCTTGGCACATGGACCTAGCCATTAAGGGCCAAGAACCCTATTAATAACTTACACAACTCTCTGAAATCCATGTGCAAGGTCGTGTAGTCAGTAGCCTTTATACTAGCTTCTGTATCAGCCAATTCAGCAGAACCCGATCGACCTTGCTGACCAAGCTACCTTGACAGAGCCGCCCAGACAAAACCTGAGTTCGTGGGATGATGTGAAGGGCAGAAATGGAATCTCTATACACCACTCCTTGACAGAGCTTTGCAATTGGGTTACCAAGGGTCAGTCTACCCTTTAAGGTTGTGCGTGTTCTTGTGTGTTCATCAAGAGACCACTCCTCTCTATCCAAGAACACTGAAAACTCCATCGTAGGTCGAAGGAAGAAGCCTAGGATTGCGTTGATTTGAAGCCTGGCAGTCCAGTTCATGTCAAAGCGTTCTGTGCATCAGTCTTGGAATATCCCTCATTTTGAGTCAATCCGATTTCATGCGTTGAATCCTTCATTCACCACGCATAATTGGATCAATTGGTATCAGAGCCTCAAAGTCCTTGTGGGGTGCATAATTCAATTGGTTTTGATGAAAAGAATAGCCAAAATACGAAGATATTAAAGGTGTGAAAAAATTTCAGATTCTGTCAGTTTTTGGGGTCTAACGTGATCGTTTTGGAGGATGTTTTGTGGGATTTTTGAAAACTGTTTTTACACGGTATTTCGGATTGAGTTGGGAAACTTTTGGCTTTGGAATCATTGGATTTGGTGTTGTGGTTAAGGAGATATAAATTTTTCTTTACAGACTGCCCAAAACTGATGAAATCCGGGTACCTTGGTAAGTTGTCTTTGAAAACCTATCAAGATTGTTAAGGAGATATGAATTTTTCTTTACAGACTGCCCAAAACTGATGAAATCCGGGTACCTTGGTAAGTTGTCTTCGAAAACCTATCAAGATTCTTTTATTTTGCTCTCATCTTTCACGAAATTATCAATACCTATCCTAAATTCATTAACTCATATCATTTGTGCACTATTTCTTACGTTTCATAGGTTTCTTGATTGACCCATTTTCATTATTATTTTGCAAAGTACAGGAGTCTCATTTGTATTTGTCTTCTGTATTTTCGTTGTGTCTCCTTCATTTTTGAGTCTTTTTCATTGTTTCTTTTTTTCACTTTGGGTATTTTTGAGTCTAGTGTTTCTTCAGTCTTTTGTGTAGTCATTGGAGTTGTGGAAAAAAAGATGCGCAAGTGTTTTAGACCAAAGGTTACAAAAACAGTTCAGATTGGATGTTTGGAGGAATTTTTGAATTGTGATCAAACTATACCACGTATTTGAGTATTTCCAATTTGGGGTGTTTGTAGACATCTTGAGGTGTGTTGTCACCAAGTTTCATCATACTTGGAGTTGGTTTGGTCGGGTCTTCAGTAGCAAACCTTTCATACAGATTTCTGAATTTGGGCTGTTTGGTTCTGTTTGCTTTCTGTTTTGTGCACAAAAATTCCAAACTTCATTTCTTTGTTTTTATTTCTTTTTCATTCTTATCCTTACTCTCATATTTCAATTTTGAGAGATTCTTGAGCCTTAGAATATGAAATCAACGAAAGTAAACATGAACATATATAATTCATTGGATAAACTAGAATGTGCACTTGAAAATCTTTAACTAACAACATTGAATATGAAGGAGGAAAGGCTTGAGAGATTGCAAGTGGACTGTTTACGTCAAAGGGATTGGGCTCAATTGTGTCTTTGTCTTGAAAAATTGGTGAATGTTAGGAGTCAAAAGCAAAGCTTGAATAGGAAGCTTGATCTTCATCAAGAAAAGCTGAGATTTCAACAAAAATTGCAAGAGCAACATGGGGATTCTAAAATGGTAATTGTTCATGAGTATAATCCTGATGTTGATCCCGTTAGGATTAGATTTGAAATCATTTCAAAGCATGTTGATACACAAAGCACACCATTGTTTTCTTCTTTTAATAACAATCAAGAACCGTCCATTGTGGAGAATAGTGAAGAAATTGTTGAAGCATCTTGTGTAGAGGTGATTAATGATCTTAAAGGAGATGTTGAGGCATCTTGTGTAGAGGTTGTTGATGATATTGAAGAAATTGTCGAGACAACTAATGTTGAGGATGTTGGTTCTTTGATGCAACCCTTGAAAGTGGTGAATTATCCTTCAAGTTTGAGGACTAGTTTACATGTTGTGCAAGCTACGGAGGAAAAGTTTGTTCACATTGATCGTGTGGTTAAACAAACACACTTTGTGGAGTTTGTTCATGTTAGTAGATTTGTTGAGGTTCATCGTACGAAAATTCGAGGAAGAATTTTTTCTAAGAAGGGGAGAATGCAACAAGCAGAATGTAGTCTTGGTAATACAAGCAAGTTAATCTTCTTGGTAAGCTTGTTTAATATATGGGTGTGGTTCATTATGCAAGTAAGGGCAAGAGCATTCTTCCTTACATGTGTGATGGTCATGGGGAACCTGATTCCTAATTTAATTCAAGCATGTTAGTGTAAATAAATGACGAGTAATAAAACTTTGGTTGAATAATGGGCATCAGCAGTAACACAACTCAATACAGAACGGAATAACAGTAGTTCTGATCAGCAACAGTTCAGTAGCTATTGTGTGCAAGATCAGCATCATTAGCATCAGATTAGCAGCACCATTTGCTATGTTAAGCAGGCAGAATGATTGTGTCACATTGTGGGTATGTGTAGTTCTTTTTGTACATGTTGGGTATGCTGGGTTATGGTAAGCATTGCGGGAAAGAGTCAAGAATTGAGGACAATTCTTTTTCTAAGGAGGGATTGAACCATATTGGTTCAGATCTTGGTAGCTTTACAATAAATGGAAGGATGGACGTGTAGCATATTGTAATTGAACCATGTACATATGCATCTTCCAAGTCATGTGCACCTTCTAAGCACAATTCAGCCCATGATTCAGCACTTGAAGATACCTATGAAGATGGAAACCATGTAATAAATAATAAGCACACAAGCAAGAGCACCCACAGAAACCAACACAATAAGAGACCATACAGATCAGAACACAGCCCATACAGACCATACAGAACAGATTCTGATATCAGAACAACACAGCAGCACAACCAGCGAACAGCCCACCTTGCACGACACGTGGAGACCAAACCTGTGCATCCAGGACCCGGGCTACAGTAGAAATGGAATCTTGGCACATGGACCTAGCCATTAAGGGCCAAGAATCCTATTAATAACTCACACAACTCTCTGAAATCCATGTGCAAGGTCGTGTAGTCAGCAGCCTTTATACTAGCTTCTGTATCAGCCATTCAGCAGAACCCGATCGACCTTGCTGACCAAGCTACCTTGACAGAGCCGCCCAGACAAAACCTGAGTTCGTGGGATGATGTGAAGGGCAGAAATGGAATCTCCATACACGGGCCTTTCTTTTATGGTCCAAGGGTGCTCCTAATAGTCATGGGAAGGGCACAAGAAACAGGGCTAAAGGTCGCGTAGTCAGCAACTATTCTGACAGCGTTTAGATCAGCTTCTGTTTTGTTTTGTTCTGTTTTGTTTTAAATGAGCACATGTATTTCACGTGAGCATTATGACAGTTATTGGTAGTTGCCTTATGTGTATTATTCCTTGCTTTACTCATGTATCTTAGGCTTATAAATAGATGATTTGATCATTGTAAAAGCCAAGTTATGAATGATAATTTCTGAAATTTCATTAAGTGATTTTTCATTTCAATTGCTTTGTAATTGGGTTACCAAGGGTCAGTCTACCCTTCAAGGTTGTGCGTGTTCTTGTGTGTTCATCAAGACACCACTCCTCCCTATCCAAGAACACTGAAAACTCCATCGTAGGTCGAAGGAGGAAGCCTAGGATTGCGTTGATTTGAAGCCTGGCAGTCCAGTTCATGTCAAAGCGTTCTGTGCATCAGTCTTGGAATATCCCTCGTTTTGAGTCAATCCGATTTCATGCGTTGAATCCTTCATTCACCACGCATAATTGGATCAAGTCTCCCCTCAGATAAAGCATGAACCCTCCATATGTGGAATGGGTTTTGCTGCCTTCTCAACACCTCCATTAGTTTCTAGTGCTACACTTGATCAAATCGTTTTAGGCTTCAAGACCATAATCAGCAAATTGCAATTCAAGATGAAGTTCGTGTCTTCGTTGCTTCCCTTAATGACCACATAGGTTAAATGTAAGCACGTCTTGGTGCCAAACTTGACATAGTGGAGGTCCAAGAGGAGTACATAGATGAAGATTATAGCTCTTGCTCCTAATCAATTGAAAATTTTTAGTATTTTGTGCATAACAAACAATTTCTCATTTGTTTTATCATTTGCTGGGTACCTTTTTTCAGTATTGAACAATTACTGCACTTCTTATTTTGGTCAGTAAATTTAACCTTGCTTATTATGGTATGCATTTGCTTTGTACTGCTTTTTATGACTACTGCTTGCAATTCTTTGACTCAACATATTTTACTTAGTGTCATGGTTTGATGATCCCATCCTTTTTGAAAGATGTCAAAAGGGGAATAACTGGTAGCAAACTTAATAGGTAAGCTTGAAATATGTCTATGGTTCTAAATTCTTCTTACTGTTATAACCTTGTAAAGTGGTCTTGATTGCTCTCTGCTTATGTTCTTTTATCTTCTCAATTTATATATAATACAGTTACTTGTGATACAATACACTTAGTAAATGTTAATCATACAATACAATTAGTAAATTTTAATGAAATTATTGTTAAATTTCGATCTCCATTTTATCTCAACTTTGAACTTAAGTTTGTTATTAAGTTTGTCATTATCAAAAAGGGAGAATTTGTTGACCCTTTATGTTTTGATAATGACTAAACTTTACTGATATAAGTGGTTTTATATTCAAGAGATCATACAGTTTAAAGATCCAGAGTAGGATCTAAATACTACAAGGTCCGGAGTAGGATGTTGATAATAGTACTAACGGACTTGGTCAAGAACATTGTGAAGGACTATGCTTACAGAAACGATGAAATATTGATTGAAGCTTTGTTGTTCCTAGTTGATGTCCTGGAGACAGTGCGATGTCTCACAAATTAAATGTGGAGTTTAATTTTAACACAGAAGTTCTGATGATGGAGTATTTTTTAATTTCTAGTTGATTGTATGGATGAAATGTGAGTAAGTTGCATATTAAGATAATAGTTAATTGGCAAATAATTTAAATTAAATTATTTTTGGTAAAAATATCACACCTTCTTTAGTGGAGTTAAATTCCCCTATTTTCACTCTGCGGATAGTTTTTAGTAAAGTATTTGATTATTTCAAATAATAACTTCTAAGTAAAACCGCAACCTTATTTTAGCAACATGAATACACATTCCTGCTTTATTTTACGATCAAGGAAAAGTGGGTAGTTTTATTTTCTTAAATCTGTGTTAACTTTCATATAAAAAGCAAAGTTTGGAAATGTATTAAACTAAGAGACTTACATTTGAAATTACTATAAATTAGCTAAGTAAGTTCTCTTATGCATTTTATTGATTTTATCCTTAAGTTTTGAGATTGTAAAAAGGTAATTGAAATAGGGTTTTGAGTGAAACCTGTAAACTAGACTTGAGAAAGTCTACTGATGAACGTTTGCTTCATAGTCGAAGCTTGGGCTTCATAGTTGAAGCTAGTGAGAGAGATTGAGTTGGTAGAGGGACTCAAGGGCCTAAAGAGAGTTAAGAGATTGTTTTATGAAATTATTATTGCTTAAAACATAGTGAAGATTTTAGAAAATTCCTAGTGGATCGTGGTTGTTCCTTCTGATTAGGCCTAGAAGACTTTAAAAGTGATCACATATGAAATAACATCCTTATTTTAGGACGGTTCTATTAAAGATTTGGTGTTATCTTTTTATTTAAAGGTATTATTTTTTATCATTTTAAATAATGACCTATAATAATAAAATGAAAAAAAAAAAAAAATTTGCTATGACATTTTAATGTGGTAAAATTTTACTTTGATACTTTATAGTTCTATTAGTTTGACAATTTTTGGCTTTTGTTCCGGTCAAAGGCTTAACGCAATTAGTTTTACTAAAAATATTTTGTAATGGGCTTAAAATGGTTGAAGAAGGGATTGCTGATGAGGCTTGTAATCGCTTTAAAACCCTTTTCTTTCGATACTTTTGCAAAGAATGACACACGTAAGCTGAACAAGAAGATTAATTCTGAGGACTACCTTCGATGCCTAAGTTAGTAAGAAGTGTGTAGATTTTCAATTAGTTGCACAGTGACCTTTCGCTTTGAATAATAGTAGACATCATTTATAACTTGAGATCTTTTTTATATAAATTTTTCAATGTATGCTTTGAGAGTAAATGTTGGTACTCAATGCAGAAAGAATAATAGCAATAATTCATGTACTCCATAAATAATGTCTCAGGGTCGTATTTGTAAATTGGTAATGAGTGAAAACAAAGTGTTATTTTCTCCTTCACCCCCCTTTTTTTTTTAGAAAATTCTATATTTTTTGCTACTTGATTTTACATTAATTGATTCTTCAAGCCATTAGAAAACTGTTAGTTTTATAAACTTTTGTGAGCACATAGGTCATAATATCAAGTTAAACGATGAATATATTGGACTTGGTATTTTTTAAGACAATTAAGAGCATTTAGTTTTAATCATTTGCAATAACTTTTCAAATTTAGGGTTAAAGTTAGGGATGACAATGCCTCGAATTCGGCTCAGATTATTCACCCTTTAATTTTGCTCCGGATAAAACTCGGATTATATTTTTCATTCCACCTCCACTTGGAGTCGGATTATGCACACTCAAACTTTGCTCGGACTCAGACTCTTGGACCTCTGACGGAGTTCACATTATATCAAGCTTTATTCTTGTGGATATTATACTAATGATTAAAAGCATAAAAAACTAATAGAATAGTATTTCTAATACAACTTAACAAAGAAAACATGTCCTTCAAATTCAACTGGAATCAAAGGATTCTATCAATTCTACACGAAACTAAAAGTATTCCACAAAAATGCTTAATTAGGCCTTAGTCTACCCAATAAATATATCTCTAGACCCTAATTTCTACTTTTCTGCTTTTTAATGATTAAATTGAGACACTTCACCATAAAATAACTATTTTATGAATAGCAATGGTGGGAGTTAAGGCTCTTACCTTTTCAAAGAATTGTTACCTTAGAGTTGTTTTTTTTATCTAGATTACTGTTGAGGCTTGATTTTGTTTGGTGTTAATGACTTATTAATGATTAATTGGCATTCTTAATTGATAATTTATGAGTTATTGATGGTGAAAACTATATTAAATTTATCTCAATGAGTGAGTTACCGCAAGTGCATGGTGTTGTAGCACAAAGAGGTGAACACAAGGAGCAAGGGTATGCAATTTTCTTTGCATATTAGTCGGATATAAAAGGGGTTGTTATAAACAATAACAAAAGATATGAAAAAGAAACAAGTGTTAACAATCAATGATAAAAAAGGGGTCGGGCTTGGGATACACTAGTTTCTTAAGGGTAATTAAAGAGTAGCGAATCACACTAAGTGAAACAATCTGATCCTTGATCGGGCTTGGGATTGCCTCCAAGCTCTTCACCATCCTCACTCTCGTAGGTGAAGGATAAAGCCCTTAGATGAGAGAGTGGATGCAAGGTTCAATCCTCATTGATCCCTTACACCCGATTCCATCCATTGATCAAAAATTAGATTACTCAAAATCCAACCCTCGTTGGTATACTGGAAGCAATCATAACAATATTTAGCCGATGGGTAGAATAACCCCCATCTAAGCCTTTAATCAACCCAAAATCAACTAGAGTCTCATTATAATCAAGCCATCACAAGGGTTGAGTTAACCCTAAACCTAGAAAACTACTCACTACTCTTAATCATAACCATCAAATCCATTATTAACATATAACAACCAATTATTTAAACATTAATAGCATAAATAGAAACAAAGACAACATGAGTAAAGAAGAACAAGTAAGAGAAAACCATAAACTAACCAAAATTTATAAATAAACAATGGTAAACTAAAGATAAAGGAGATTAGAAATTACCTATAAAATTTGAGAAGGATTCAAGAACAAATAACAAATACCCATAAAAATTCATCACCAATGCTCTATAAAAATGGCTTGAGACTTTAAATAAATATCAATAAAATATGAAAATAACAAACTCTAACCAAACTAAACCATAAAAATAAAATGTTGACGGAAGAAATTAAATTTAACGTAAGAAAAAATAAGAAAAGAAAGTTAGGGTTTTTAAGAGTAAAGTGGGAAGAGAGAAGTGAAGAGCTAAAGAAAAGGTTGTTGCTTCTGTTTTCTGCTGCCTTCTCTCGAAATTAATATCTTGAGACTTGAAGGTTAATTGTCTGAAATTAGGCCTGGGAAGGAAAGGATAAGTAAAGGATGTCTGTAAGTTTATCAGTTTATCATGATGATCAGGGAGCTCAGTTGGTATGGTGCTGTGCATGCATTCTTGTGGTGGCGTGTTCGAATCCAAATTCAACATTTGACCACTCAATGCGAAACTAATGAACCTAAATTTTAATATTTTTGCTTGGGTTGGATTCCTTTTCACCTCTTGGCCCCGTTTCTTTCTCGGCTTTGATTCGTGCTTCCAAGCCTCCGAGATATTATGCAGCGTCTCTCTAGCATGCTTTAAGGCTCAGAAATAGGTGATCAATCTACAAAAACAAGCACCAAACATACTACCCTACAAAATGGCATAAAACCAACCAAAAGAAATGAAATTGTACGGAAACCAAAAAATACTTAATCAATATTATGCCCAAATAAAAGGTAAAAACAAGATTTATCACATTTGGCATCCTTAGAAGGGTTTGCTACATTGGAAATATCTATAAATATCAAAAAAAATTTCTTTACAAAGATTTGGATATGCCATATGGAATAATCAAAATAGTTGATTGCTTTATTTATTACATTTCAATAATAATTCAAAGGAAAGTTAGTATATATACAAGAGAAAGGAGAAAAACATGTCTATCGTCGAATTAGTATTATATAATTATTTTTTAAATAATAATAATGATAATGATAATAATAATTTTATCATTTATAACATTTTTAACGTGAAAATTTTAATATGCAACAATAATAATTTTTAAAATTATAATATTTTTATATCTTAATATTAATAACTCTGTGAATTACACGGGATTTTATTTAATATGGTTATAATTATAAAGATACAAAAAGAGAAATAACTTTAACGCACCACATGAGGAAAAAAAAAACAAATTGAATAAGCTATGTTTACTATCATCACATCTTGAAATTCTATCAGATCTTATTTAGTTCATACACACTTAACAGAGGATATAATTGATATCAATTACACTTTATGGAATGACTTTGTTTTGTACGGATATTGAAAAAAAAGGTTTCAGAGTTAATTTTATATTTGTATAATATTTGTTTTAAAGATTATTTACTTTAAATATTATTAAGAAAGTTATTTGTTAGTATTTTAGAGAGTATATCACTTTATCCGTGTCGATTGGTTGTTCAACGAATAATATGTCACTTTTCGACCTCTTTTAGCTAAAATATAATCAAATGAGATCTTGTATTTTTTTAAAAAATTTATTTATATATAATAAAGCTTAATGTTTTTGAATAATTGAATGCTTTTATGAAATTTTTATAAAGAGTCAAAAAATATTACAAATTTGATCTCATCTCAAAGATCTTGAGAAAAAATATTACCCTTCATGTAATTATTTTTTTAAAAATATATTTACAATTGTGCTACAACTGATAAATAATTTTGAAAAATAATTTTGCTATATCAGGATATAATTCTCCTGTAATTTGAAAATAATATTGAAAATAATATTGAAAAATAATATTGATTTACAGATTTATTCATGTTTTAATCATGTTTACATATGTCACTCCTATTTCTTCATTAGTAGTTTATAGATTATAGATTTAGTATATATTTTTTGTAAAGTAATAATGTGAACATGACTATTGCTTATGTATTTTTGTGCAAACCATTGGTATTTTTTAAATAATGCGCCTCTCACAATTGATCGTTGAGATAATAAGGGCTAATATATTCAGTCTTGAGTTTTGAAAAATAGAGGGTAGACCGATAAAAAAGAAATGAATGATTAAATGAGAATTAAATTTTGAATATTTTTTATTTGCTTTTTAATTGAGACAATATTCAAGTTTCTATTAGATATTGATGAGTCTTGACTCCATTGAGGATTAATATGTTTCATTTTGGAGGGAGCATATGAAATGAATAGACCTTCAAAGATAAGAAAGTGCACACATCAATACGGTGTCGTAGAATTAATTATATGAATGACATGTTTTTGCATAATTATCTACGCGTAGTATATAATGTTTGTCTTTTCGTATGAATTTTTTCTAAAATGTTTTTATAATTGTTCTAAAATTTTAAATTACCAAAACTAATAAACTAATTATTAGTAATATCATCCACACCCATTTGAAAATGGCTTTGGTTTTATTTCTTAAACTGTTGATATTTTTTACGATGAATTAAATATTAATTGATAAAAATAGCACTTAATTTTGCTATTATGTTTTTCTAAAAATTTGAACAAAAATTTGAAAGTCCAAGCTAAAACAACTAGAATCATTATTATCAATAGTTGTTTTCAAAAATAATAAATGCTAACAAGAATCGTGGTTTTGTAATTGTTAGAAAATATATTGAAGATTCACAAAATTATCCAAAATCCACTACTATCACTAGTGATTCTATTTTATTTTAAAAATCAGTTTCAATTGTTTAAACTTTATAAATAATATATTTTGAGAATTTATTTTCAAGTATTAGTGGTTTCAGCGAAGTCTTGTATGATAACATTTTACTCTTAGAACCTTTATATGTAGCTTTTTTTTTAATTAATCACTTTAAAAATGGTATAATTAATTACTTTCAATTTATAAATAATCACGTTAAAAATATAAAAAAAAATTTCCTTAAAAATTGTAATCACTCTAAGATTATAATTTTTAAGTGATTATTTTAATACATAGCAATTTCACAAATTTGAAATATTTCAACTTCATTTTAGGAAAATTCTTATACCCATACATAGGGATGGGGTCCAGGGTCAACAAATGTGTGAAGAATGATGAACATAAATGTCTACTGAAGAAGACGAAATTAGTAGCGCATATATATATATATATATATATATATATATATATATATATATATATATATATATATATATATATATATATATATATATATATATTTCCTATGTTTTAGAAAATTTCTAATAAAATTTTGAACTGGCCTAAGGAATGCATTTTTCAAAGAGAGCGTCCGAGAATTAGCGATTAATATTACAGCAGTTGAAACAATCCTTGTTCATTTGAACATGTTTAAAAGGAATATTATTGTGGCCTCAAAGATTCAAGAGCAATTTCTTTTGGTACAAATCTGATTAGCTGCATTACAATCAAATTCGTAATCGTCATAAAAAACAAAGAATACGAATTAGGAAATGCTGAAAATTAAGAATTCCTTCTATTAGAATGAGAACTCCAGAAATTCGATGGCATTTGGAATTTAAGCAACCCATATAAATACAATAATACAATTCCAAGCATAAGGATATATATAAGTGAACAACAGAAACTTTGTGATATTTTATACTCCATTTTTTCATATTTTCTCTTAAGTTGTCCCTTGATTCATTTCACAACCAGCAGCTTGGTTTTGAATGTAGTCAGAACACAAACATTACACAGTTATTCGAAGAGGGTAATGGTATAGCATCAGTATCAAGCCTCACAGGCATATAGATTAGTCCATTCTTTTGCTACGAAAAAACCAAAAATAGCAACATCAAGAACTCAACGATAAAATGCTAGAAGTATTTACGGAAGAAAATAAATTCAGTATACCCCCATTTCCCCTTCTCTGGAGAAGAAAAACTCTTAATTAACATAAGTTGATCACTCACCAGTTTCAACAGCTTCCGCCTCGTTAGTTTTCCAATGCTTAGCAATGTTCTCAGACAGAGGATCATCAGGATTTGGAGCACTCAGCAGTGCTTGTATACTGTCATAAAAGAGAACAGACATACTGCCACAATAAATAACCAGAATAATAATACTAAGTGACAGGAAAACATTAACAGTGACAAAGGTGCGAGATGATGGTAACAGCATCACATACTTACAACTCAGCTTATGTAAATTGGAAAATACCTCGGAGTTTTTTAATTGCTACATTTCCCCTAAAAAGCTTTATGATAAAAGGAAGAAAACTTAACTAGTAACACTTCAATTTGGTGGCATATTTTTTCATTTCAATTTGAGCCTTCACAACAATTTTGAGAGTACTAAAAGGTAAATAATGACGAGTAAAGCAAGACGGATGATGACATTATATTACCCCAATGACATTAGTTGGATACCGCCTAGAGAGATTTGGAGGTTTCGGATGTATACAACCTTCCCCTTGTAAAACCAAAGAGGTTGTTATCCAATTGACCCTTGATAGAAAACACCATCTCCAGTTTTACATAAAACTGGGTTCGCAAAGATTATTAAGTGCTTCTTACTACCACTTTTAGGAGTCATTTCTTTTCTTAATTGAGCAAGTTTGGAGATTCTTTAGTCTTATTTTGGTATAGTTTATATCAGTTTTATACCCTCGAGCAAAAATGTCTGGTTAACGTAATGTTGGTACATTTGGAGCATGTGGTATTGATTAGGCATCTTTACGCATGATTTGTAATGATGTTAGGGAGTACTTGAATAGCAGAATTAGAGAAGCTATTGGGCAGCTGGAAAGTTGATTGGAAATCTCTAAAACGCAGAGTCAACTTCAAAAGGCTATACTTTCCCTTCTACAAATGATTTTGCAAAGACTCAAGTCAGAGATGAAATTTAGAGATCTTAGCTTTTCTACACAACCTCATGCGCTGGCGTCCAGCACGGCTGGGACACACAGGACTCCTCTTCACTTTGGCTTTTCCATTCTTTTATTTTGTAATATTTAGGTATTTTGTCATCTTTTACAATTTGTTTTTCTTTTTTTTGGCAAGTAAGAGAACATATTAACTCCCGAGAAACCTCTTATAATCGAGACTATAAAAGGAAAAAATTTCTTTTATTTCTTTTATACACTCTTTTATTTGCTTTTACTATATAAATAAGAATGTTATATTTTCATTAATTTTAAGCCTCCCTTTCGAGAGTACCACCTAGAGGTTAAGTAGTAGTAGTATTAGTAGTAGTACTTTATTGTCTAATTATTGTTTACATCTTTGATAAATTCTCTAGTTCACTTCAACAAATTTCTCCTATTAATTATTTTATACTTTTAAATCATGTTCTTGTTTTCTTTATTAGCATCTCAAATTATTTAATTTATCATTCTGTTTTTATTATCAGTTATTCGTATTTTGTTAATTATTATTAATTATTCTTCCTTCAATTACAATCAGAATAGTAACTTTAATAGAGTTTAACTGAACCAAAAAATATGTAAAACGATGTGAATAAATTTCCTAGTCATGACAGAATCAGAGCTTAATAAGTTAAGTTAGTTCTATCAATTGGTTAAATTCTTATCCTCGACAGTTGCCACAATGCCAATGAGACTAATAAGTCATTTAGGGTCTAACTACTTAGCTAGTAGGTTGACAGCCTAAGGAGCGAGTAATAATATCTCACCGAGTGAAGAGGAAATAGTTGGGAAGTTATTGCTGCTTAATAATAGCAAATCAATCTAGTGACACAGAACTCTGTATGTTTAAGGAATTACACTTGTCTCACCTAATTCTTATTGGATTGACTTTGGTAGGAAATATGAACTGATTCATGCATGCTAATGGAGATGTTTACCACCAGCCTATGTTTTTTTTTTTTTTTAATTTACATTGTTAGTTATTTTTGTTAAATTAGTCCTCAATTATTATCATTTCCTCCCTAAAATCTGAATCGCATAGCTTTCATAAGCATACAGCTACTACCGTGTTCGGCATGTATATTACATCATATGCACGTTTGCGTTATAAATTTAGAACTCACATTAGAGTGAAAAATTCATAGAAAATAATTTCCCAAGTACTTAGAACGCCACATGCAGACAATTGTGGCAGTACAAAGTACAAATTGCAGTCCCATTCCACTTTAAGAAAATCTGACGGCAGTAGAAAGCGAAAATAATGTCCAAACCAGTATAATTTGATGAATATGGGAGCTTGAGATACTATTACAGTATCTTCAGAAAATTATAAACAAGATTACCTCAAGAGTACTGTCCGTATCTGGAGAGCAGGGCTCCACTTGTCTTTGAGAATATCAAGACATATTCTCCCAAGCTGCCGGAAAGAATCAATTTTCGTAAGGAAAATCTCAGAAAGAAAAAAATATATAAAAGCTACATAAAAGAGGCCGCCTTACCTTGTCAATATTGGGATGGTATATTTTGGTGAGAAATCGTACCTGATACAGGAATTAAATGAGATACACCAAACACCACAGAATGTATAGGAAACAAAGCAGATGTATAGGAAAAAAAGCAAGGACAGCATAGTTCAATTCAACACAGAATTATTGGCCTGTAGTGTACACAGTCATTGATCTCCTAAGAATCACTCAAACCTCCAGTTCAAATATGACCTTTGTATTGCACGAGAATTTTACCTCTCAACCATCATTCTGCAGTACTTGGGTGCTGCAGGGAGAATAGCCAAGTGCATGAAAAAAGAAGGGTGGGGAAACATTAAGAAATAGTGTCCTCCAATCCCAAAATAATTGGGCAACTCTTAATAAGTGGACGACAAAATAAATATAAAATAAAAATAAAATAAAACCTTGAAACAGCATGGAAACAGAAATGATTGCAGAAGCAAGGGATACAGTGAGGAAACAAAGAGCTACCAACTTCCAAATGTCAGAAACGGCACATATAGTGGTATTTTGAAATTCAATCTTTCTTCATAGATTTCTTTCTGCTGTGTGAAAAGAGGGTCATACTAGTGCTCAAAAATAACTTGGGAATGAGGGATTCCCAAGTTATTTTTGAGCACTAGTATAGGGATTCGTATATAGATTCTTTTATAGGTCACAGGTACTCTCACTCCGTAAATAAGAGTAGAACACATCATATGCAAGGCTTTGGGAGTATTTTAGTACCTACTTCAGAGTACAATTTCATCATTAGCACCATCTATTTGTCTACACCATAACCTCATTATAAAAACTTTACCTTCATTATTTTATTCAAAAGAACTTTTAGGAAAATTTTGCCTATTTCATTATGTAATCTACTTCATAATTTACATTGCACCAAAAAAAGTTGCTCGAGAAGATTAATGCATAGGGTGAAAAGTGTTTCACAAACTTGCACTTTCCTAGAGACTTTTCTTTTGTCATGCAAAAAGGGCAGATAGGAAGATTATATTATAACAACGATGTCAAAGTCATAATCCCAAAAGATTGTAGGCTATTCACATAAATTTTTCTTCTCTATTCATTTTGATTTTCTACCATCTCAACATAAAAGTCTATATCATTCATATCCTTTCCACTCCATCCCTCCACGTCATTTTCGATCTTCCTCTCCCTCATTTTCGGTCTCCAGAGTTTCAACATTCTATATTTCTTACCGGCTCTACACGTGCAATCTTAAACGATTTAATTTTGACTTCTCTATATTTGTGAATCCTAACCCATTTTTATATCTTCGTTTTGATATCCCTCAAATAATGTTAGCTCCTCCTTTGAATCATTCACATTTCTGCTACTCCTATCTTCCTACTATGATCCTTACCAAAACCGAAACTACCTGATATATAAAGTTGTTCAAATGGTAATCTGATAAACCTTGCCCATTGAAAATGTGTTTAAAAAGCGCCCCTAGGTGCTAGGTGCACAAAGGCGAGCTCCAAAACCTTTCCATCTTATTTGATCCCCCTTTCCCATCTCCAAAAATCAATCCTCCATCTCTGCTGCTCTCGCCGAGCATCTGCTCGCCGCCAGCTGCCAATCAGGCGCCGTCGACAGCCTTCCCAACCACGGGCCACCAGATAAAGTTTAATTTTCTTCTCCTTTCTTCTCTTGTCTTCACTATTAATTTGTTTCTTCTGTATTTTTTTAGTTCTTTCTCAGCTGTAGTAAAGAATAAAGATTGTTGCTGAATTGTTTCTCTGCTGCTCTATCTTCTCCCCTGCTCCAATTTTTTTATTCTTTCTCTGTTGAATCTGGATGGACTGACTTTTTTGTTGATAGCATTACTTGAAGTTTCGACCATCCTTCTACATTGTATGTGGCCTTGTTGATTTTGTGGCTTGAATGATTTATCTTCTTTGTTTTATTTGTTTATTCTTTCTCTGTTATATTTTTAAAATTTCAATGATTTACATACACAGCACAATGACAAAGATCATTTCGACATAAAAAATTTCAATGATTTATGTATCCACCACATTTCTAATCTTATAATTAGAAAAAATTCATACTGAAGGCAAATTAAGATTGTAAATTTATAGTGGAATTATTAATAGTTGATTTCGGATAAATTTTTTTAAAGAAGTTGATTTCATATAAAATATATTTTCTTAAAAAACATAAAAATATAGAAGTCCCCGTATAAATTTAAATGAATTTAATTGACCCATAGTGGCCATAGTTATGAAAATCATAAGTTAGCTAAAACATTGTTGATGTTTTTAATATAATCTGTCAAGTTTTGACCCACCCATCCATCTTATATTAAAAAAAATTCTTGAACAATGATCACTTGTGTTGTTTGATCAAGGTTGTGGCTTTGTTCTATAATTATAATGATCACTTGTCCTGACATCAATACATTTGAACAGCGAGTTCATCAATAAATTCATTTGCATCTCCAGACCGTGTAGATCTGGCAAGTTAACTATGTTATCGACTAATCAGGTTATCGTATGAATTTGTGTGCTAAATTAGTGTTATTCTTATAGGTTATTATAATATGAATTTCATGTTGTTTTAAGTACTAAATATGTTTTAAAACAATTTTTGAGGCTTTTTAGTGAAAACGTGCACCTCGTAATCAAAAAACCCGTGCCTTCGCCTTGTGCCTTATGCCTCAAAAAAAGGACATTTTGCGACTCAATACCCCTCAAGCTTCTTAAAACTAAGCCTTCAGCTCTAGGGCATACCTTGGTCATATAATATTTCAGTAGCTGCTCTCCATGATACAACACACACTAGAATATATAGGTCACATCTTATTGGATATCTCTATTATTTAGGAGTATAGATTGACGGTATTTGAAGCATCCACTTTTGAGTGATTTCTTTCTATTCCAACTTTATAGTTTCTACTGATCTCTTTTGGGCTAAGTGATAGTTCATGTACTTTGTCTTACTCCGACTCAATTTAAACCCTTGTTACTCCAACACTTGTCTCGATTGTTCTAACTTAGCGTTTACCGCCTCAGCAAGCCTATCTACGAAAGCAATGTTGTCGGCAAAGCATGTTCCTAGGACGATGAACTGATCTAATCTATGAAAAAAAATAAAAGGGCTTAGGGCCAACCTTGGTTAAATTCAATTGTGATTCAAAAATCTTTTGCTCCTCCACATATCCTAATCAGTGGAGCGTGAAACACAAAATGTGCCTCCAAATTCTGTGCCGAACTGATCAACTAGAAACGGATGGGAAACACGATCTAGGACCTTGGCAGTTACGTTCCGATTTTCCGACAAGTTATTGCTTATTAGTCTGTTAGATGTTACCAATTTGTGTTCCACAAACTACCTTAACTCAAAATATGCACCATGTTAAGACCCAAAGATTAGACCAATGAATCCAAGAATCCAATTTAAGTGATTGAATGCAAGACTTTAGTGGACCCTTAATGAATATAGCATAAAAATGGAAGGCTATGATCAGGCTATGGCGAATCCTGGACAATACTCAATTGACTTAACTCATCAAAAAGCCCTCGTCCTCCAGCTCTCAATGAAGGCTTCACTCACTTTGATCTTAGTGGAATCTTGCAATGATCTCTCTTTGCATCACTCACAAAAAAAGAATCATAGGTTAGAAAAAGCGAGAACACCTCTCTCTAGAATTCTAATCTTTTAGAAGACTTATTATTAATCATCAAAAGCTAAATACAAATGAGCCTAGGACCTCCTTATATAGGAGAGCAACATCTTGTCCCCTTAATCCTTTGTGTCTAGAAGTAATATATGCATATGACGCTTTTAATCATTAAAGACCACGTGTGAACACATAACAAACAACAGATATGGCTCTTACTAAATCCTAACTAACTCCTAACAACCCTAGGATTAATTTAACATACTCAAAACAAGAACTTACCAATACAATTATGTTTCTATTATCAACTAATCTGTGTCCTCCTATGACTATTGTCAAATTGAGAGTCTTCATGCCAAGACTTGTAGTAGATCGTGATCATCATCGTCTCAACTCAAAACTCGCTGCACAATTGACCACTTCATCAACATGCTATGCTCTTGATCACATGTAAACCAGCAAGCGTTAATGATTCCACCATCTTAATTTGGATTATTATCCATAACCATAAACTTCATCTAGTTTTTAATAATTGCTACAAATAGTGACATTTCTCGTCACAAGATGTCACTATCTGTAGTGAAGTATTAAACAAGCTCACCAAGTTGGCTAGTTTCTGAGTGTTTCCTTACCCCATTCAAATAAGAACAAAGTGAGTAAAGCTTTGATAGAGAGTAGGAGGACAAAGGCTTTTATATGAGTGAAGTCAATTGAGTCTTGTCCAAGTTTAACCAGATCATATCCTATTATTTCATGCAATATTCATTAAGGGTCCGCTAAATTCTTGCATTCAATCACCTAGATTGGATTCTCGAATTCATTGGCCTAAACATGGTGCAAAATACCACACAAAATCAACAAAAAATAAATTAAAAACAAAACAAAAGAATGAAAACTTACATGGCCACATTTTCCATTGAAGCTCAAAGATTTGAGTAGTTGAAGCTAATCTATGTTTTATGCTATACTCATCCATCCAAAAACATGAATATTTTAATAGTTTTACTTTCATTAATCGTCTACAACTTAAAAACTTGAAATAGCATGAATTTGACTATCATTTTCTTAAGAAAAGTGTGAATATAAGTTTACATTTTTCAAGAGAAAAGAAAGCATGATACTGAAGGAGAAAAGGAAAGGTTTATTGGGAAACGTTTGGATAAAATTTGAATTCTTTTGACAATTTTTAAGAGAATAGCAAGCATGTTATTGAAGAAGGGAAAGGGTTTCTTAATAAATGTTTAAAAATATAGTTGGGGGGAAATGAATAGGACTTTTCACTTTCTCCGGAGAAAGTAGTATGACTATCATAGAGTATACCCCACTCATTATTCCATGCTTTTTCCTAAAGAAATTAGATACTAATACCTTTTTTGCAAGAGAATTTCGATACTAATACTACTATCATATAGCAAATTCATTAGTGTTACAGTTAAAATTTATGTAAATTAAAAATTTTCAACTGTTTGACTTTTAAATTTGAAGATATTAAAAAATATAATAATCTAACATTGGTCCTAACATTTATATTTACTTCTAGATACATATCGTGCACGATGTCACCATGATCGATCCGCGAAATGAAGTTGGAAACAAAATTCACAAATTTTCAAAATCCAAGGTCGGGTCGATAAGATTCCAAGTCGAGTTTTCTTGGATCGTGAACTAATATAATCCAGATCGAGGTACAATTTAGGATCGATTACTTATAATAATACTTACAAAAGTTAAATGTAATTGGTAAAAAAATGTAAAGAATAAGCTAAAAGAAAATTTTGAAATCAGTAGGTATTAAATAAAGCCATAAGGTAAAAAAACAAAATATAATAGAATTATTAAATATAGTATTTACTTATGGACATAAACCCAAATTTCTTCCATTGTAAATCTTGTGGACATAAACCCAACTTGATTCTTTGATATGTTGGCATCTCCTTATATGTAATTTTACCATTCTTTCCCATAGCTTTACAGTATATACCTTGGAAGCCAGATCAATCTCGGACTTTTCCTTTTGCTATTGTAAATAGATACTAGAGTACTGTTGGGTATCTTGTTTATCCTTTAAATTTTATTGAACAGAACAATTAGTCAAACGACTCCAATTGATCCCATGCATCTCTATACCTCAATAGGTAATATCTAATCCTTTTGCTATGTTTAGCTTCATTTTCTTTAAAGCCCACACATTCATTAATTTCTTGATTTAACGCATAAATTCTCGATTTCCTTTCTCGAGAGCGGTGGTCAAGTCTCCATGAAAGGTCTATATTAAATAACACATCAAAATATTCTCTCCTACGATGTTATCATCTTTATTTGCTATACTTAAGTCTTTTGTTTTTGCTTGTCTACTCTTCGTCATTTTACATATAGTTTTTTCTCCTTTTAAAACTTGTTTGTTAATGAACTTTTCAAACGACTATAAATTTGCCTTGTTTATGGCTATTTTTTCCTTGATTATGATTTTTTTAACATACAAATGAATTTTCCACAATTCTACATTTTTCTCATACAAGGTAATATTCTATCTTTTCTTAATCCACTGCTTTGACCTCTTCATTCCACTATTTTGTATCCTTAATTATTCAAGTATTGTGAATTTTTATCTTTACCTAGGTAACCACATCCGAAGTCATCTTCCAAACAACTTTTCGACGAAAACTTGGAACACTATCAACTTTTATTCTCCATCCAGAATAAGATTAGTGTTCTTTTTTTCTTGTAAGTCGTAAGCGAACATATAGAATAAGAAATTTGTGTTCAGTGACCACGCACTAACCTAGAATGATCTTCCAAATTAAGCAACTACCTTTATGTGTACTTTGTCAAGAAGTAATTAGGCTGGGTTCTAAAAGTCACCAAATGACTCTCTCTTCTTAAATCATGTGTTGGCAATTAACAACTCGTATGAACGTGCAAGATTCAAAATGAGTTGTCCTAGATTCCTACTTCTATAGCCAAAACCTCCATGGACGATTTTATAACCATTGAGACTTAACCCTACATGCCAATTCATATCCCCCAATATACAAATACAACTTACAACTTCTCGGTCGATGGTAAGTTTTGAACTACATCAACTAGTGCCTGCCAAATTTTCATTTTAATTGATTCCTCAATCCCCAATTGTGGTGCATAGGCACTTATTATGTTCAAGATATTTTGCAATACCCATTCTATATTCTTATGATCCTATCATTCTTCATGCATGCTTGTATCACATCCTTAGCTTTATGTTCATTCATATTAAGATAAATTGTATTTTGGTTTCTATTTTGCCTCAAAGACCACAATATATTCATGTTTTTCTCATACTATCGTTTTGGCTCTACCTTTAACCCACTTTGTCTCTTTTAACTATGTAAGCATAAAGTGTTAATGTTAACATAGTTCCTTTGTAACCTCCTATGTTAGGCGTAGATCAAAATAAAGGTCAAAAAACTCCATTTTCCTCGCAATAAAATATATATCGTATCGTATTTACATATTTTTCTCTATCTAATGTAGAAAAAGTTTAACGGGAATAGGGAAGACCTGTTCCAACTCAACTCGACATCGCTCCATATCAACCAATGAAACCTTTTTAAACCCTTTTTTTCTCTTATAGTTCTAATGAAATTTTCTCTCCATCTTTTCAAATATATTCACCATAGTCGAGGAAATAATGAAAAATGGCATGAGACTTTATTTCAAACTTCTAAACTTCAACATAAACTATTAAGAATCGAATACAACCAGCATTCACTACTTCAAATGTGTCAAGTAGCTCATAGCACTATGATGGGTATTTCGTATTACATGTTGAGAAGTTGTATTTCCTATAGACCCTCAAAATTGGATCATATCCAACAAATAGCAATCGATTAGTGTTTTTAATCCTCAAATAAGAACAAGTAATTACAGGAGTAGCGAATTGAATAAAGTTTTTCTGACATGTATGATGTGAATCGAGCCCTAGGAATGCCTCGTGCATGCAACTATCTCTTTTGATCCAAGGCCCATTACTCCCTCATGTGTCTTCTGCTTTGATACTTAATAAAGTAAAGTCGTTGAGCTATTCTTTGTAAAATTTATGGTTTCTTCTCTTTGCGAATAGAAAAGTTTGATTCACCATAGTAAAATGAAAATTTATTAGGGACAAGTGAACTGCAAATCAAAATAGCCAAAGACAATTGACTGGTTGATGGTGTAAACTAATTAGGAGAGGATAATTAAGTTTCTAAGGACTTTCACATAGTTATTGTTTCCAAGAGCAAGCATTGCAATCCCAAGTGTTTTAGACTTATTTAATTTTGAATTCTTTGCAATAATATATTTTTTAGAGGACTATAGTATAATCTATAAATTGATAATAGGAGACTCATTATTGTATCAGAAGCATGTCATTTTTTGTTCAATCACTCATTGGTTAAACAAGGATACCCCTATGATATCTTAAAAAAATTCTATTATATCAACAAATTTAATTTTCAACGGCCACATTGCAAAGACATTGACATTTTGATGGTATCCTAATTATAAGGAAATTGCAAGCAAAAGAACTGAGGATACTAAATATAAAAACATATATGAAATAAAAAGGTCATGGTCATTTTCACCAAAGAACCCACATAACATCACAATAGCTCAATGAGTGACAACTCAACTCATTACTTGTTCAAGGCTATTTTTTGTTCTAATCCCTCCTTTTTTTAACAAGGATACCCCTCGTGATATCTTTAAAAAATGTATTAAATCAACAAATTCAATTTTCAACAGTCACATTGCAAAGACATTGACGTTTTGATGTTATTCTAAATATAAGACGATCACAAGCAAAAAGAATCAGGATACATCATATAAAAACATAACAGAAATAAAAGGTCATGAACATTTTTACATAAGAAACCACATGACACCATAGATGTCATGTAAAAGTGAAGGTACGAAAAAGAACTCCCCCCCACCCACACAAAAATCATTACTTGTTCAAGGCTAAGCAAGACTCACAATAGGCTTCATGTGTTATAAATGTGAAGGTACAAACCCCCCCACCCACCCCCTACTCACCAATAAAAACATAGAAGCAAAAAAAAAAAAAAAAAAAAAAGGTGTTAAATCCAAGACAAAACGACTCTTGGGATGGGAAAGAGAGAGAATGAGGGAGCCAATAAGGATAGAACGAGAGATTGTGTAAATGTCACACATAGAAAGAGGTAAAGAAACTGGCCAGAAAAAGAATCACAATGCCTGAAAGTTACCTTTTATACAAGAAAATGCACTCAAGGTGCCTTGCAACAAACAAGATAAACAAGATTTGAAAATTGAGGTGGAATATAAGCAGGATTGCTTCATCTTACTGGTTAGTTCAATCAGTCTAAACAACATTAATGATACCATAAAACTACCAAAAAAAAAAAACAAAAGGAAGGTAGCCAGCTCAAGGTCACATGATTTGCAGTTTGCTTTGATTCGATGTACGGATTCCGGTTCGCGATTTGCTAAATTTTAGATTTTTGGTTTGCTGCATTGTAATAAGTAAGTTGATTTTTAAGGTCATGACTCATTTTAGTTAACATATTACCTCAATAAAATAAAACATAATTTAATGTTAACAAATTGTGTCAATTTAAAATATATTGATATATAAAATTAAATATAGCTTGAAAAGTAAAAAAGAGAGGAGATTATGAATATAATAAAATACTCCACTTCTAGTAAAAAGGGGAGTAACTTGAAAAGTCAGAAAAAGAGAAAAAACCTAAGGTAAGTACAAATAAAATGTTTTAGTAATAAATTGAGCTAATAAAAATGTTCTAGAAAAAGTAAAAAATAAGGGTTGTTTGGTCATTTAAGTTTTCTATTAATCTCATTAAAAGAAAAGAACTAAAGAAAATAAACATTTTGTCCATTTACTGATTTAATTCTCACAGTCCATTTGGCCCATATCCTTCATTTGATTCCTTTAAACAAAATATAAAGTCAAGGCGCCCACTCCCATTTTGAAACCCTAAACATTTCCTGCCGCCTCTTTGTTTCCTTCAGCACTTTCTGGGTTCATCTTCAAATCTAATTAGAACTCAAGCTTTTTAACGGCGTGGGCACTTACAAATGAGATTCTATCTTCCTCTCCTCCCAATCCCTTTTTTCCTCTTCATTTCTTTTTGATTTTCTAGATCGGTGATTCAACTAATCTAAATCACGAAAAAACCGGGAATGTGGTCGATCAAATCCAATCGGGATTCGTGGGTGTAATGGGCGAATCATGTGACACTGTGCCAGCTATTAATTCAGCACAATGTCATACGATTCATGATTCGGTTTGACTTGTTGTACGGATTCGGATTCGCGATTCGCTAGTTTACATATATGTTGTTCGTTCGCTATGGATGTTTGGTTCGATTTTTAGGTGGATGATTCGCTAGTTTAAATTAAAATCAAAATTTTATTTAATTTTTGACTAAACACATTTTGAAATATTTACAATTGAATATATACAATAATAATGAGACGATAATAATAAATATGAGGGGAAGTATTATATACTTTCTCCGTTCCATTTTACTTGCAACACTTACCTTTTTTGGATGTTTTATATTACTTGCAACTAGACCTGGGAAAAATTGATCCGACCCGAAAATTGATCCGAAACCCGCCCGAAAAAATTGGGTTGAAACCCGGAAATTTTGACCCGAACCCGAAAAATGACCGAACCCGAAGAACCCGTAAAAAAACGGGTCGGTCGGGTCCGGGTCGGGTCTGACCCGATGGGTTGGTGCCTGTTAAAAAAACCTAAGTTGGTCAATTCGTTTTCATCTTTACTTCTCTCATTCTCTGTCTCATTTCATCTTCTTCTCTGTTAAAAAAACCAAACAAACCCTACTTCTCTACTAGCGTGCTGCTGCTGCCACCATTCCTCTTCCTCAAGTTCTCACGCTCGATTTTGCTGCCGCCATTCATCTTCCTCAAGTTCTCACGCTCGATTTTGCTGCCGCCATTGTCGAATGTAAGTTACTTGCTGATTTGAATCTCCTTTCTCTTCACTCCCTTAGTCCCTTTCCTTTGATTCTTTGTTTTTGTTGTTGATTCTTGTTGATTCTGATTTGTGATGCCAATTGAGGGTTGAATTCAAATATTTCGAAAGTTTTTGAATCAATTACAATTTGAAGTTTTTGAATTAGTCTTCTGTCTCAGTTGGGTTGGGACTTGGGAGGTAGGTATTAGTGATTCTTTAGGGATTTTTGTTTTAAAGTTTAAAGTTTGATACATTTTCAGAGGATAGATTGTCCATACCCTTGTGATACAAGTTGCCAAAATCGAATTTTTGAGCCTCAAGAACCACATCATCATCATAAAGTATAGTATTTTTTTCTGAATTCCTCAACAAAATTACATTCATATTATTTTATAGGTGCTACATGGAAGAATCCATATCTACCTACAGGGTGGAGGTGGAAGAAGATCTGGAATAATGCTATTTCAAAAACTGCTTATTTTTTGTTTAGTAGTTTATGGAAGCTTGTTAGTGAAGTAGGCTTTGTATTTGTAATTTGTATAGATTATATAGAGATCATCCAACAGCATTCTTTATACTTGTACTAGCATTACAAAAATACAGTGGTCTTTGTATAGAGTATATAATCCATTATACCTAAGTTATTGAATGGGATTTTTTCAACCTTGACATCTATGTTTAATTTTGTAAGATTTTGGTGATTAAAGATTTTCATCGTTGTATGTTGTTTGTTTGTTGATAAGCATGTCAAAACAAAAACGAAGACCTCCAAAATCTCCATTTTCAATGCCAAATCTTCCAATAATTCAAGGATATACTCAACTCTCACCATCTTCATCCTCAACTCCATCTTCAACTCCAATTATTTCACCGGGATTTTCAATCTCTTCTTCATGTAGTGCGAATTCATGTCCAAGTGTGAGTAAGTTATGAATAAATTTGTTTTTTTTTTTTATAAATTAGTTTAACTGAATGTTTTTTTATAAATTAGTCTAATGTTTAATTTTGCTAAGTCGGTCATTGAGTAATCAGCTTGATACAAACTTGTTTCTTTGTCTTTATGAGTAGAAGAGCAAGCAGCTACAAACAACATGAATGCGCCACTGTCCGAATGTAAAAAAAGAAAATGGACTTCTCCTGTTTGGAAGGATTATGATTGTTTTGATGGTCACATGTTTGAGGACAATATTCCAAGAGCTCTTTGTAAATATTGCAAACAAGGTCCTATTCTTGCTCATTCTACTAATGGAACCACAAATTTTAAGCGTCATAGTGAGTCTTGCTTTGCACGAGCTACTTTTGAAATTAACAAACAAAAAAAGGGTAAGAAAGACAAGGGTGATCTAAAACATTTTGACCCTTCCATGTATAAGCAATTAGTGGCTAGGGCAATTATAAGACATAGTTATTCCTTTACATTTGCTGAAGATGCTGGAAATCGAGCTAAACATAGCTTCTTAAATGAAGATTGTAAATTTATTTGTCGAAAAACCGCTAAGAAGTATTGCTTAGAAGTCCATAAAAATGAAAAACTTAAGTTGAAGAAACAAATGAGCATTGGGGTGTCTTCAAAATTTTGCTTAACTACTGATATGTGGCATTCGATTGTGGATGAGGGTTATCTTTCATTAACTGCACATTATATTGATGATGATTGGAAGTTACACAATAAGATTATTGCCTTTTGTCATGTCCCCCCTCCTCATAATGCCAACATGATACATGAGAGGTTAATTGCAATTATAAAAGAATGGAAGCTTCAACAAAAGGCGTTCTCTATCACATTAGACAATGCTACGTACAATGATAATATGCAAAAATTGCTTGCTCATAGTCTAAGTGTGTATAATCCATTGCTTGCTTATGGTGATTATTTTCATGTTCGTTGTGGTGCTCATATTTTGAACTTAATTGTTCAAGATGGTTTGAAGGTCATTGGAGATGAAATAAAAACAATAAAGACCTAGGTTAAGTATATAAATGGTTCTGAAGTACGAAAAGCAAAGTTGAGGGAGTGTGCAATTGGTATTGGTATTAGTATTTCTAAAAGGTTGTGGTTGGATTGTCCTATAAGATGGAATTCTACCTATAGGATGCTTGAAAGGGCATTGATTTATTGTCCTTGTTATGAAAACCTGAAAAGAATTGACAAAGACCTTCCTAATATTCCTACACATGATGATTGGTCAAAGGTTAAAAAAATTGTTGCACTTTAAAAACCTTTTGATGATATAACAAAACAGTTTTCGGGGAGAAACTATCCAACTGCCAACTTGTACTTTAAAAGTGTGTGGAGAATCGAATGTTTGTTGATACAATATGCTGATAGTGAAGATGAGTTTTTAAAAGATATGGCAAAGAATATGAAAAATAAATTTGATAAATATTAGGAAAATTATAGTGTTGTTCTTTCTTTTGCTGCCATGATGGATCCTCGTTATAAATTTCAATTGATCAAATATTGTTTTGAACACTTGGATCCTCAAAATGGATACTGGAAAGCCAACCAAGTCAAAGACAAACTCTATGATTTATTTGCGGAGTATGTAAGGAATGATACTCCCTATGACCGTGAAGCTAGTAGTCATGTCGTGGATGATGATCTTCCTGTATGTATTTTTTTTTTTTGAAGTTTTTTATAATTGTATTGTTATTATTTTAACCTTCTAATTACTAGTACTTTAATAGGGATTTTCATCTTTTGCTGGAGGGACTAGTGCAAATTTGTCACAATTAGATATTTATCTTGAGGAGTCTAGGCTTGATCATCATCTTGAACTAGATGTATTGCAATGGTGGAAAACAAATGAAACTCGACATGCACAGGTTGCGCGTATGGCAAGGGATTTATTAGCCATTCCAATTACTACTGTTGCATCCGAGTCAGCTTTTATCTTAGGAGGTAGAGTGCTTACTAAGTATAGAGCTTCTCTTCAACCGGATACTGCTGAGGCTTTAATTACTAGTCGTAGTTGGCTATTTGGTTATAAAGTAAAAGAAGGTAAATTTATCAATTATTTGAGTTTTGAATGCAAATAATATAATCTTCAATTCGTTAAACTAAAACTATAGTTTATTTTGTGAATTTGTTTTATGTTGATAGATCCACTTGAAAATGGATTAGAGGTTGATCTTCCACCAATGTGTAATGAAGAAGCTAACAAAGATTTAGAAGATGAAGATGAAGATGAAGATGAAAAAGAAGATGAAGATGAAAAAGAAGATGAAGGCGAAGAAGAAAATCTAAATGAAGATGAAGTGTTTGAACAATTTGCTATTTAACATGTTCTTATTTATACTTTTAAATTGATTCATTTGGATATTTTTTTTTGTAGTATGATGCATTTTAGACATTTTAATGATTTTTTTTTTTTTATGTTGAATTAGTCGATTGGATATTCTGATGTTTTATGGTAACCCGTTGGATCAATCCGAACCGACCCGAAACCCGGAGTGATCCGACCTGAAACTGACCCGATCCGAAACTGACCCGACCCGAAAATGACCCGACCGAAATTGATCCGACCCAAAACCCGACCAACCGACCGTTTTCCCAGGTCTACTTGCAACATTACTATTTTTGGCAAAAATAATCTACATAATTTTCTATTTTACCCTTACTTTATTCCTACCCCACATATCCCCTTCAATCATACCTCATCCCTTTAATTACTTAATTTACCCACTACCACCTACCTACTTATAATTACACACTTTTTTTTCCTACCTTTTGAAGGAATTCAGATCAAATTTACTTAATGAAGTAGTGCATTAATGGCACAAACCCTTAATTTTTCCCTGCATTAAATGTTCTAGAACCCATAAAAAATCTTGACCATTAATGAATTCATCAACTTTACATCTCAACCATTTATTTTGATATACTCCTCCTCATAAACCCTAAGTAATCGACCATTTTTTGTTCATTTCACCTCATTAAGAAACGGCTCCTCTCCCTCTATCTCTCTCTCCACTCTCCCTCATAACCTGTTGTTTGTTTTGTTCATTTTACCTCATGAACAAATTGGCCATATTCTTCGTTTTAAATCATGAAAAAAACGCTTGATGTGATCTTTGTGGTTTTGTGGTTCCATATTTGGCTTCTGATTTCATTTTGGTTAACTTTTCGGATCTGATTTCATGGTTTTGTGGTTCCATATTTGGCTTCTGATTTCATTTTGGTTCATCTTTGTAGATCTGATTACTAAATGTTATTTTGTCGGTCTGTTTTGGTACATCTTCATCTTCTGTTTTGGATTTCAATTTCTGATTTCGTGGGTTTTATTTTGGTACATTAAGAATTTTTACACTTCTTCTATAAAGTAGAACAAAACTTTTCCTTATACTTCTTCCAACCTTTCTATAAAGTACATTTCTCCAAAGGACCTAGACCCTAGTAATTACAGTAAATAGTTACATTTTCCAAAGAGTGGGTGCCTTCAATATCTTCTTCCAACCAGAAAAAAGGAATGGCTAGAAGCTTAAAAGAGGCTTTAATGGTGGAATTTTTTATCTTCAAATGGTCTGTCTTCTTCAATCTTATAATCTGATTCATCAAGTAAGATTTTTATCCTTTTTTATCTTGATTTCTTCTTCATGCTACCCTCTTTTCTCGGTTACGGTAGTCGGAAACCGGTTCACTCCTATCGGCGATTCAACCGGCGAACGAACTCCAATTCGGGCAGAGCGAACCGAATCGTGATTCGTGGGTAAAACCACCTAAGCGTGTGACACTGATTCAACAATTTAATTGTATCATCCCCGACTTTAAATTAGACTTTAAATTAGCCAGAGGTTTAAATTGTAATAATGGTGCAATTAAGCAAGAAACCAGAACCAGTAATGGTAAATCAGGATATAAAAAGATTGTACCGGTGAGGATGACATACCTTAGGAGCAGCCATTGGATATTCCTCGGGCAAAAATAATTCCAACTTAAAGACACCCCCTACAACATAAAATAAGAAAAAATTGACTTAATGGATTAAAAACACTTGAAAAAAATCAGATAACCTTCTCAATTGGACATATGATGATAAAAGCAACACAAATGTATTATTCAAGAGATTTTCAACCTATCAAAAAATATTGAAGATTCTAAAAGCACTTTTTGATTAGGGAATCACACTCCATCTCTTATTGTTCAAGAGATTTACCCCCGAAATTCTTTTACCTTTGACAATTGTTTTACCAAATATATCGTCCATTTTCTCAAAATTTCCCTTTCCTCACATGTTCCACAAAGTGGTCCCTTATTTTCTAATGCATCACAAGTTAAAATATAAACACTTTTATATTCCCCCTTGTAAAAACAATCCTTTCCACTTGCTAAGATACTCCCTTCTTGGTTACTTTGGAAGAAAGTTAAAGAGAACGAACGTGTACAACAGGACACTCATAGCTACCAAATTGATTCAACATTGTAGACATCCAGTCATTTTACGCCATAAGGGAAAAAATGTAAAGCCTCTAGTTTCTAGTGCCTAAAAATGTTCAGCTGACATAACTATCTCGTGTTTTTTGTAAAATTATGCGTATTAGGTTAATATCTTTAGATACTGTAGCAAGAAAAACTAGGAGCTAACTAGACCACTTATTTTACTACATTTATAAAATTTGCAACGGGACTATAATTCTATCTTTTCATCTCATCTACACACTCTTTCTTCATGTCATCAACAAATTCTCTCTTCATCTCACTCGTTTATTTTGTCTTTTTCCCATTTACCTTTAACTAGACCTGGGATAACGGTCGGTCGGTCGGGTTTTGGGTCGGATCAATTTCGGTCGGGTCATTTTCGGGTCGGGTCAGTTTCGGATCAGTTCAGTTTCAGGTCGAATCACCCTGGGTTTCGGGTAGGTTCGGATTGACCCAACGGGTTACCATAAAACATTAGAATATCCAATCGACTAATTCAACATAAAAAAATCATTAAAATGTCTAAAAAAAATCATTAGATAAATTACATGTACGATTTTCAAAAAATAGTTGGTATGTCAGGTTCATTTAAGTGCAAGAAAAATAGGGGAATTAATACTTATTTTGAAAGACTTGTAAGATACGCGCTTTATAAAAGTTATTTTGTTTATTATAATTGTAACGTTAGTTAAAAATGACGTTAAAATTATCTTCACAATTTTCATGTTGGAAAGATATACAACTAGCTAAGTACTTATTTCGTCTTATAAGATACGCGTTTTATAATTTAGGGTAGCGACATTCGTTTTTTGAAAAGCTCATTCAAACGTGCGAAACGTTCGTATAAATTATATTGATTTGCTTATTGAAATGTAGAAGAATTAAAAACTCATTTGACTGATTTAACAAGATACATGTATTCAATTAAGATGATTATAACGTCCTGTTTTTAAAGAAAAATAATTACGATGGCTAAAAAGACGTTAAATACGTTTTTTGAGATCTATTGATGAGTTTTAGGGTTCAAGTGATATACTCAATATGTTGAGATACTTTGAAAACTTAAATTTTATTTGAAATGAATTCTAACATTGAAATTACTCTAAAAATTGATATTAAATCTGTCAAAACGGGTCGATTTCCGGTCGAGTCATTTTCGGTCGGGTAATTATCAGGTCGGTCATGTTTTGGATTAAGTCGCTTTCGGGTCGGTCGGGTTCGGGTTTTGTCGGGTCGGGTCCCGGGTTCATTTTCGGGTCGGATCAAATTTTCCCAGGTCTACCTTTAACCGTAGTTCAATAAGCAATGAATCCAAATATAGTAATTCAAAGAACAGAGAAGTAAACCTTAAGTAAAGGCTATAAGAATCAAAATAGCCATAACAACATGAACTTTATGTCTTTGATCAAAGACCTCTAAAGACAGTATCAACAGCAATGATAAATGCCTAACACAAATCAAATCCAGTCATCTCGAAATGAGTGTTCTTACCAAATCGCACCAAAGATTTAGAGTGTATTAAATCAAACAAAAAGCTTTAAAGAAACGTTTGTCTCATGACAGTAATACTACCGTCCAAATAACTATAAATTGTTATCCAAATCTCCTATTATTTGGTTTGACAAGGGAATTAAAAATGAAAAAATTACACTTTGAAAACATTTTCCTATTACATGGACGAAAATCAATTTTCCGAACCTTCCATCCAACACCTCAATATCTACTATCAGTTCACCAAAACAAACAGAGAAAAATCAGTGATTATTCTCATTTTCCATAAGACAAGAAAATGTTTTCTGTTAAACTAGACACCCCCTTAGAGAAGAAAATTAAAGGATAATAGAGCATTGATAATAGAATTACCTTCGTAAGGAGACTGTGAAGGCCCAAGGATCATAACATTGAAGTAACGCATATTATCTTCTGATGGCGAGGCACTGATTCCCGGAGCTGCAATCATATTCCACCAATCCATACATCAAAAAGAACAATTAATTGTAAAGGATTATTGAACAATTAAGCAAAAAACACAGAATTCAAAGAAAAAAAAAATCAATTCCTCCACTTTAGGAAAAGGAAAACCTGGTTCACTGAGAAGACGCTGAGTTTCCTGCGCAAAAAAAAATTACAAAAAAAAATGATTAGGAAACCGAAGCCCTAGGAAATTTTCTCAAAATGAAATGATCAAATAAAGAGAAAGCAAGAAAACAGAGATAATCTAGATGAAAGGAGAGAAGAAGAGAAACCTTGATAATTCTCCGAGGTAAATTACTGTTCGCCATTGACGAATTTGAATAAGATTTTGGAAATGCTTGATCTTTGTTTTGGCTTCTCAGCTGTTGAGGAAGTATTAGTAATTCTTCTAGATTTCTGGGAGTATTTTGCAAGGCATTTGACTTTTCAACTAGAGTATTATTTTATATTTTATTCTGCTTCAGTTGTACGCGATTGTTTCTCCCCTTTCTATACACTTTTTAATCGTTGGACTACAAAATCAAAATAATTCTATTTACCTAATTTATAGGTCTATTTGCAAAAAATTATCTTATATATTTTTACAAAAAATGTAAAAAAAATACTTAATAAATTTTTTTTTTCAAAAAAGTATCTAATAAATTTTTTTTTTCAAAACAGTACCTAATAAAAAATTTTCTTTTCAAAAGAGTACCAACTAACGGCTGGGGTTAAGTTTTCCGTTTTCTTTTTTACCCATCTTTAAAAAGAGTACCTAATAAATTTTTTCTTTTCAAAAGAGTACCTAATAAAATTTTTCTTTTCAAAAAAGTATCTAATAAAATTTTTCTTTTCAAAAAAGTACCTAATAAAATTTTTCTTTTCAAAAGAATACATATTAAAATTTTTCTTTTCAAAAGAATACCTAATAAATTTTTTTTTTCAAAAAAGTACCTAAAAAAAATTTTCTTTTCAAAAGAGCACCAAGAACACAACATAATTATCCAATACAAACACAACATCATATATAACTCTTAGAACATCATCTATAAAAAAGTTCATACATCATCCAATATAAACCTAGAAGTTCATTACAAACACAAAATATGACAAATGTTTCAAACTTGACTACTTTGGTCTACTACATCATTAACATAGCTTGATTGTTGTTGACTGCCTTGTGTTGGTGTAGACTTGTCCGGCTTCTTCCTCCTTGCAACATGTTTAATCCTTCGTTGACCACAATTGGCTGTGATTGTGGTTTGAGTTGCTGTAGGGGTAATGATGTAGTTGGTGAAGTTATACTAGGATGCTTTTTTGATCTTCCTCCTTTAACTGGTGCTGCACTAGTGGATGCCTCATTTGATTTGGATGGGTTCTTGCAAGTCTTCTTGTAATGGCCAAGTCCTCCATAGTTCCCACACTTGTTTTGCTTGAAGTCCCTTTCAACAAAATTCTTGTTCTTCTTCTTTCCATCTCTACCCTCATCAAACTCGGGCTTTCGCTTGTTTTTTGTGGGTCTTCCTGGCATATTTCTAAGAGGTGAAGGAAGAGGCTTATCCAATTGAGAAGTTGGCCAATGCCTGTGACCAGGCATTCCATAGAATGTTGGAGCATAGGTTTTTGCATAAGTACTCACATAGTATGCTTCATGCACATAAGGGGCAAAATCCAATTTCCTTTTCACTATACATGCCAATGCATGCCTACATGGAATTCCTGTAAGTCTCCATCTGTTACAAAGGCAATTTTTATCTTCTAAGTTTACTACATAACTGTCATTACCATTATCAACTTTGAACTTCATCACATTAACTGCAATGACTCTCATGCTATGAACCTTTTGAGCTTGATTTTCAATGACTTTCATCATAAAGGGCATTACTAAACCCTTGATTTGATTCAACCTTTCCCTCTTCGCTGCACACCTTTGCATAACATACCTTCTAATCCATTCCATTAGGGAAATGATTCGCTTTCCCCTTGCCTCCCTCAAAACATTATTGAAAGACTCACAACAATTATTTAAAAGCATTTTGGACTTACATCTTGTTGGGAAGGCATGTCTAGACCAATGACATGCTGGAATGGCAGCCAAGTAAGCGTATGCATCAACTGAAATTGCGTTGATCTCATTCATTTGGTTATCGAAATAATGCTGTCAAAGCACATTAGCATAGTCAAAATATAGCAGTAGGAATGTTAGCCTAAAGTTGTAGGAATTAATGATTACCTTGGTTGAAGCTTTAGCTGCATTCCAAAACAACAATCTAAACAGTTCCCCAGTGAAATTCTTTTTGAAGTTAGCCCATATGTGTCTACAACAATACCTTATCTCTGCTTGTGGAACCACATTATGAAAAGCCTCTAACAAACCCTAGCAAAATATATCAAACTCATAGAATTAAAAATGTAAAACACTACCTAATCATTGTTTAACAAAATAAAAGGTCAAAGGAAATACCTTTTGTCTATCACTCATAAAGGTGACTGCATCACCTCTTTCTTGCACCCAACTACTGCCTAAGCCACAGGGAAAATATTGTTATTGCCATCCCTTCCCACTGCTGTCAACAAAATTCCAGGGTATGGTCCTCTAAGATGTGCACCATCCAAACCTAAGATAGGTCTCCATCCAGCCATGAAACCCTCCTTTACCGGTTGTAAGCAAATGTACATCCTTTGAAATCTAGGAGGTGGGTTTTCAACTACAATGTATGTCACCACAGCAGTGCTACTTGATGAATATTTTCTAATAGCTTCAGCATAGTCCCACACCTTGGCATATTCTTCATTAGCATCCCCAAAGATCATTCTCATTGCAATTCTCTTTGTATTGTAGCACTTTTGATACGCAACCTCACGCTGAAGCTCCCTATTCACCCTCTTAATGAATGCCTTTAAGTCCCAATTTGGATTTTCTCTCCAATCCTCTAAATACCTCTCTGCCAAATACAATGCTGAGACCTTGTTATTTTGATGTTGATGGCCGCAATTGTGCACAACATTCAAACTCCTAATTTGGAATGTCTCTTCATTTCTTATTTTCACTGCATACACCTTAAAATTGCATTTGTTTTCACTACTACAAGTACATTTCACAAACTTTGTTTTCTTCTTTACACATGAGCATTTGTTAAAGCAATAAACCATAATCCTCTTACTACTATTATGTAAGTAGTAGTAATTGTACCCATTTTCTATAGCATGATGTCTAAGAGCCTTCCTAAATACCTTGTTATCAGGAAACTTAAGTCCCAAGGATACGTAACATTGCCCTTAAAATCTATATTAGGGTTGAAAACAGGATATTTCCTTCTTGCTTCATTATTTTCATCCAATTCTTCAAGTTCATCTTCGGATTCATTTTCTTCATCCTCATTGCACACATAAACATCTCTTGCTCTTTCCTCCCTAAACTCTGTATCAAGTTCATCTTGTACATCTTTACTACACACATCAACATCTAAATCAAAATCCACATTTTCAGTGAATAAATTATCATCACACTCATCATCTTCATCAACTAACTCATAAGATGAATCATCACTATCATCTAAATCACTTGACTTACTTTGTACATCATTAATTGGAATTTGCTTTGGAGATGAAGAGGAAGGTGTTTTAGATGTAAGTGATGAAGAGGAAGGTGCTTTGAATAAGGTAGATGCTTTTTTGGTGAGTTTTGAGGAAAGTTGGTCGACTTTGGATTTTTTTTCCCATATTATCCCCTCCATGTACAATATACAAGTGGTACCATCCATCAATTTCAAGGGATTCTAAAAAGGAAGGGATATCTTTATCATCTTTAATTTCACTTCTCCCATCAAATAAAGTATACCCCTTTTTTTTTAATACCAAATCCTTCCCATATCATCCAAACCACAATCATTCTTAATCAAATGTGCAATTTCAATGTAACAAACTTCTTCTTTTAATGTCTTAATCCTAAAACCCTTCCAATCATACACAGTAGTATTACATTTTGTCACAAAAAAAACCCCAAAGTAAATCCTAATCTTAATAGGTTTCATGAGGTCACAAAACCTAAAACAAAGTAATTAAAAAACAAATCAAAATCCAATCACAAATCCAACAAAATTATCCCAAATTTTCGAACAAAAAAAAGTGAAATTCAACAACAATATAGGTTTGAACAAAATTCAACAAAAAGTGTAAAATTCAACAAAATTCAACAAAATTATCCCAAATAGGTTTTATGAGGTCACACAACCTAAAGCACAAGAGTAAAATTCAAGAAGATTATTCCAAATTTTCGAATAAAAAAATTAGGGCAAAGATTACTTACTTTAAGATTTTCACAGAGGAAAGTGAGTGAAGATGAGTAAGGAAATACTAAAGGAAGAAGAACTTTTAAATTGCAAAAAAATGGCTAGTTGGGCGAAGCTTCAACCGTCTCCAATGGTGGTTTCAAGCAGGAAGAAGATGGGGAATGGAAGGAGAGAGAAAGTTTCTGAATAGGCAAATGAAGTGGCTGAAATTTCGCAAAAAAAGGCAAATGATAAACTAAATGTGCTGGTCAACGCTATTATAAACCGTCAACGTTACCCAAACCGTTAGTTGGTACTCTTTTGAAAAGAAATTTTTTTATTAGGTACTATTTTGAAAAAAAAAATATTAGGTAATTTTTTGAAAAAAGTATTTTTATTAGGTACTTTTTTTACATTTTTTCCTATATTTTTTTCAAAAAACAATTTAATGTGATATATTTCTCTATAAATGATTAACATTTAACGAAAAACGTTAATTGATCGTTAAGTTTGAGAGGTTGACCAATTTGAAAGGTTAAGTTGTCTATGTGACAGTATCTCATTAGGACCGTATTTTTAAATAATTTAAAATTAAAACACATTGATTAACAAAAAAAATACAAGATATTTGATGTTATTTTTACCCATCATAACGATTTCTTTTTAAAAACGGACATCGCGATTACTCTTATGGGATAACTCTTTCGAAAATCCGGTCGAAACAAATACTTATTCGCCTATTTTCCGATACGTAAACCGAAAAATATATTTGTCGTCATTTTTACCCATTACAACGATTTTTTTTCAAAAACCGAATGTCGCGTTTATCCTTATGGGGAAACTCTTCCGAAAATCCAGTCGAAACAAATACTTATTCGTCTATTTCCGTACTCGTAAACCGAAAAAGATATTTAACGTTATTTTTACCATCATAACGAATTTTCCAAAAAACGACGTCGTAATATGGTCTAACTCTTTCTGAAATCCAGTCAGAACACTCTTATGGAATTTTCGAAAGAGTTATCCCATAAGGATAATCACGACATCCGTTTTTTGAAAAAATATTATTATGATGGGTAAAAATGACGTTAAATATCTTTTTCGGTTTATGTATCAGAAAATATGCGAAGAAGTACTTGTTTCGATTGGATTTTCGAAAGAATTAACCCCTTAAGGATAATCGCGACGTCCGTTTTTTTAAAAAAATCGTTATGATTGGTAAAAATGACGTCAAATATCTTTTATTTTTATTTTGTTAATTTATGTGTTTTAATCTTTCATTATTTAAAAATACGAGGACTAATGAGACATTGTCACATAGGCAACTTAACTTCTCAAATTGGTCAAACCCCCAAACTTAACGGTCAATTAACGTTTTCTGTTAAGTGGTAGTCATTGGTAGAAAAATATATCACACAAGGTAGTTTTTTGCAAAAAAAAAAATACATAAGGTATTTTTTGCAAATAGATCTATAGATTAAGTAGTTTCTTATGGTTTTTCCTTAATAGCTCCTACTAGCTAGAGGAGTGCAATGTTATACATGCCCTTCCTTAAGAAATACTTCTATATTCTTGTTATATTATGGAGTACTTGTTATATTTGACATTTTGTTATGTGTTATTTTGATCATTAATATATTGAACTCTTTTACATCTAAAAACTATAAAAAGTTAATATTATGAAAATATGTGATTAGACGATTCAAACAAGATCTCACTTAACTATAATTTTTTTCTACAGATTAGCCACAATATATAAATTAAGTTTGAATAATTGATATTAGTTATAATCATAATGTAACAAGTATTTCAAGACAAAGGAAGTACTATTTTATTTAAAAAGTAAAAAGAAAAATTTCACAAAGTAACCTGAGGTATTAGGTTATCCATGTAGTAACAAAAGTTTTTTTAAAATCCACGCGGTAATTTTGAGGTTTACGCAATTAAACCTCTATGATCTTTTTTACTAAAAAAAACATTCGGGAAGGTTAATGCTATTGTCTAATAATGGCTAGTTGTACCCTTTAGTTAACTCAGCTCTTTTCTTTATTAGTTTTCCATTTTTCCCCCAAAAATAAACACTAATTTTTCCATTTTCCCTCCAAATCACATTCTTTTTCTCAAAATGCAAACCCAAGTTTTTCCAATTCTCTTTCTACTATCAAATTAAGATTCCTTCTTCAAATTCTTCTACTAGAAATGAGCCAGCAACAAATCGAAATTTGACCAATAAATATTTCATTAACAAAAAATTCTAGCAAAAGAATCGAAATTAGCCGGAAATTCATACTACCAACAAATTAAATTCTTGAAAATTAAGTTGCTCACCTTTTTGTTGCTTGCTAAACCAAACGAAATTCTTATAAAACCATGAAAATTATGGGTTGAAGTTGATCAATACCTTAACTTGCATGCTTGAAATTTAATGTCAAACTTTGAGAAATTAAGGAATTAGGGGTTGGGAAATTTGAGTAATCGGGGAATTAGGGTTAAGAAATTAGAGGAAATGTGATTTTTTAGACGATTTTTGATGTATTGAATCTCATAAACATGACTTCCTTACTAATAAATGGTTTCCAAACGTTTTTCTAGTAAAAGAAAGGTCATAGGGGTTTAATTAATAAATACTCCTAATTTTAAACACCTGACTAATCTAATTTACGTGTGAATATTTAATCGAATTTGTTATATGACGCATTTAAGAAGATAAAATACATATATAGGGTTGTTCAAAAATATCTGATTCGAATTATTCAATCTGGAATATCTAGTTTGAAAAACTGGATAAATTATCCCATAAAATATTCAATTTTTGAAAATTGGATAATTCAAATTCAAATTGGGGTATTTGCAAAATCGGATATCCAGATATCTGATTCTATTTTTTAAAATTAAATTTTTTATTTTAGTATATATATACACATTTTGTCTATAAAAAAATTGTTATGTTGTTGAATGTACTAATATTTACAATTTCAATTATAAGTAAGTTGCATAACTAATTTATTATTAAAATTAAATTTTAATATATCCAACCATATTCCCAAAATGATGTTTTTTTCAAACTTTAAAAAATAAGCTTGATTAAAGAAAGAAACTCAAATGAGCTTAAATTTTAATGTGTTAAAAATAGCAAAATATTTTTAAAAATCCAGCTTAAATATATGTTACTTTGTAATTTTGGTTTGGCCCCCTTAGTATTTAATAGTATATGTATAGAAAAGTATAATAACTAACAAGGAATTGGTGTGCTTTAATGGGTAGCAAGTGTTCTTTATAACCATAGGTACTGGGGTTCAAATTCTAGGTCCAGCAACCTTCACTTTTTTAAAAAAATCCTCAGAATTCCTACTAGCGGCTATGGGCTACTGCGGTCCTATTGTATAGGCAGCAACATTAGTGTGTTCAGTGGCGGACCCAGGAATGTCAAATTGGGGGGTCAAAATCCGAACGTCACGTCGTTCGGATAATCTGATCGTCGTCCGAATAATTTTGTTTTTAAAGAAAAATAGAAAACATAATAGAAACAATATTTACAATTTACAATATCAAATCCGATGTTAAAAGTTTTACAATCCAAAATATAAAAAAAAAATACAAGCGTTCAAATGAAAATTACAAATTCATCCTTCGAGTTTTCATAATTTTAAAGCGATCAATAATCTTTTCATCAGAAACTTGTAGAAACACTTACTTCTCAATGTAAGTAACCAAACTATCATTCACTAGTTGATCACCCATGCTATTTCTCAACTTATTTTTGACAAACGTCATTACGGAAAACACTCTTTCTACACTTGCCGTAGCAACAGGAAGAATCAACATCAACTTGATTAGCAAATGTATAAGAGGAAAAGTCTCATGTTTCCTTGTTTTAACAAGCATCATGGAAAGAGAATTGATATCTTGCAAATCATGAAATCTTTCATCATTTTGCATAGAATCCAAGAAGACATCAAGTTGAAGATCAAGAGCCGTTAAATCATAGCATGAAAACTCTTCGGGATATAAAGAAGCAAGTTTAAGTATCCTCTCTTTATCAAAAGATGAAAAGTTACCTTTAGGACTCAGGGAAGCCATGCATGTAAGTAACTCCATGTTCTTCTCATTAAAACGGTTATCAATCTCTTGAAGATGCAAATCTATTACTTCCAAAAAGATTGCAACCTGAAAATGATGTAGATTTGTTGCTTGTTTAGCAAAACGTCTTGATCTTCCTTGAGGTACATATTGAGCATCCATAGATGGAACATAAATCTCGTGTTTAGTACAAAATAAAATGACTTTGTCTAAGAGACTATCCCATCCTTGATCCCTCATCTTTTGCAACACATTTGTTGTACTTTTAACAACGCTAATGGCATTCACAATATCTTGTTTCTTTCTTTGTAAAGCAACACATAAATCATTAGTGTAGCCAAAAATAGTCAACATGAAATGAGCCATAAAAATAAAATCAAAGGACTCCAAAGATCCTAAAACAACTTGAGCTTTGAGCTTATCATCCGGAGAGCCATTTTCTCCAATCTCTTCAAGCACTTTAACAATTGAAGGAAACAAGTTGATGATACTTATTAGACACTTGTAATGAGATCCCCAACGTGTATCTCCCAGCCTACTCAAACCACGTTCTTAATTCAAACCCGATCCACTTTCAATTTCCCCCACTTCCAAAGCTTGAGCCACTACTTGAGCTTCGTTTTTTCGAATAAGGTCTCTTCTCTTACAAGAAGCTCCCACCACATTTAACAAGTTTGCAAGTACGTTAAAAAGCCAAGTACACTTAACATTCTTTTTAGCAACCGCAACTAGAGTTAGTTGAAGTTGATGAGCAAAACAATGAATGTAATAGGATCTTGGAGTATCATTCATAATCCAAGTCTTGAGGCCATTGATTTCAACCCTCATGTTACTTGCCCCATCATACCCTTGACCTCTTATCATGGAAGGACTCAATGAATGTTCCATAAGCAAGGACATAATGGCATTTTTAAGAGACAAAGCGGTAGTATCACCCACATGTAGAATGCCTAAAAAGCGTTCCACTACTGATTCATTTTCCCTATTAACAAACCGCAAAACAAGAGCTAGTTGTTCTTTTTGAGACACATCACTTGATTCATTGGCCAAAATAGAAAAGTAACCATCACCAACCTCTTCTATTATGCGCTTAGTAGTCTCTTTTGCACAAAAAGTGATAATGTCTTTTTGAATTTTGGGAGATGTTAATTGAAAATTTTTGGGTGCATTTTGGAAAGTATATTTTCTTATTTCCTCAACCTTCCCCCCCAACCACTTCAAAAGCTCAAGAAAGTTACCGCTACTATATGACTCCTCACTTTCATCATGTCCCCAGAATGCCAAACCTTGGCCCAAAAGAAATCTCAAACAAGTTAAGGATGCATTCAAACGAATATGATATTCATTCATTTGAACCTCACTCGCATTATCAAATACAAATTCAATTGATGTCTTCTTTGCATCTCTTAGATTCACATATTTCTCATAAGCAATATTATGAGCACTTTTAATTCCTCCAACATGCTTCTCAAGCCTCTCAGGTTTATTCCACGCTCTAAACCCTCCAACAACAAATGCATCACCCCCCTTGTTAATTTCAACATCCCTCTTGAACAAATAACAAACAAAACAAAATGCGGCATCCATTTCAACACTATATTCAAGCCAATCCCATTTTTTGAACCAATTCAAACTAAAACGGCGTAACCTACCAGAGATATGTCTTTGAGGGAAATCATGTGTTTTTGGTTGGCAAGGTTTTTTAAGAATATATGCTCTCCTAACCAGATTTCTTTCATTAGGGGGATAATCCATTATGTTTTTCCTCAATCCCGGGTCATGAGGAAGAAGTTCAACATCATACACCCATTCATCATCCAATGGTTCATCACAACTACTTGAACCACCTACTTCCATATTAACATCTTCACTTGGAGGGGAACTTAAAGGAGGACTTAGAGGGGAACTTAAAGGAGAAGATTCATTGCCTTCGTTAAATTCTAGAACCATCTACATCATCTTGATCCACTGATTTTGGATTGATAAAGGGCGGGGAGTCTTCAAAAGCTTTATATTCTTCCTCATCTTCAACATCACCTATACCAAGGATACTTCTTTTTCCCGGTACAACAATAGACCATTTTTTATCAGACGGGTCTACAATGTTGAATACTTGCTTGGCGTGTGTGGCTAGTATGAATGGCTCCTCACTATTACGCAAACGAGCTAAGTCTACAAGAGTAAATCCACAAGGTTCGTCATTTTTTATGTATCATCGATTATTATCTACCTACTTACATTTGAAAAGAGCAATAGTGAAAGTAGAGTAGTCAAGCTCCCATATTTCATGTACCCGCTCGTAGTATACCAATTTAGCATCAACCGGCGCTTGATCCTTGGCACTCGCGTAAAATGTAGATGATGCCATATTCTGTAGATAAGATGACTTCTTATCTTAACCCTCAGTCCAAAATGTGAAGCCATTGACATCGTAACCCTCATATTTGTTGACATCATCACGAGGACCAAAAGCTAACCACTTAACATTTTCAGATACACCCTTGAGTTCTTCACTTATTACTCGATTATGAAACCAATCAATAAACGTCTTATTATGCAACTGCATTAATCCCCTATCACCTTTGTTCTTATACCCCAATAAGTTGCTATATGCTGGAAAATCATTAACGGTGCATAAAAGCATTGCACGCAAGGTGCCTCATTAACATATGCATCAAACACGGAAACGCCTTCATCCCACATCTTTCTCAAATCCTCAACGAGAGGTGCAAGATATACGTCTATGTCATTGCCAAGTTGTTTGAAAAGACCCGAGATAAGAAGCGAAAGCATAATGTACTTATGCTTCATACACAACAAGGTGGCAAATTATAGATCACTAACAGTGCTGGCCAAGTACTATGTTGAGAACTAAGATTGCCAAATGGGTTCATTCCATCCGTACACAGTCCGAGCCTTAAATTACGAACCTCATCCCTAAAATTCTTATGCAAGCTATCAATACTCTTCCACTCCGGAGAATCTGATGGATGTGTGAGCAAGTGACCTTTTTTCACACTATCTGCATGCCACCTCAAATTTAACACATCTTTCTTTATAGAAAACAAGCGCTTGAATCTAGATATTATTGGAAAATACCACAATACCTTAGCCGGGGGCCCTTTAGCTTCCCGAGCCCCTTTACGCTTGTAGCGCGATAAGCCACACCTAGGACACTCTTGTAAGTTCTCGTTTTCATTCTGATACAATACACAATCATTCAAACACGCATGAATCTTCTGGTACTCTAAGCCGAAAGGACACATGAGCTTTTTGGCATAATACGTCGACTTTGGAAGTTCATTTCCCTCAGGAAGCATCTCACCTAACACTTCTAATAACATTGTGAAACTAGCGTCACTCCAATTGAACTTTAACTTAATGTTGAAAATTGTCAACACTGCTGTTAGTTTGGTGAACTTTGTACATCCAAGGTACAAAGGCTTTTGAGAAGCCTCTGTCAACAAGTCAAAAACACGAGGACGTTTTCCTAACTCATCCTCGACTCCCTCCATCATCTCATCAACACGATCCACATCCTCATCGACATTCTCTTCATCTGTCTCATACCCATCAACATGATCTACTACATCCTCGTTGACATCAGCCACATTATTGACGTCCTCGACAACACTTTTCTCTTTGTAAACTCTCTCGTCACGATGCCAAACCCAAACATGATATTGAGGCCTAAACCCACGTCGAAGTATGTGCTCCCTAACGATATGAACACTATCTACCTTTGATACATTGCCACAAGTGACACATGGGCAATAAAAACCAACTCCCCCCGTCCTAACTTGATGTTCAACTGCAATACTACAAAATTCTAATACGCCATCAATAAATTCTGACGATTCAATGCTTCCATACATCCAAGAATGATCTTTTGTCATCCTAATTAGTGTGATTAATTAATTCAAAACAAAATTAATGCACAACTTTTAACATATATAATTAACCCAAATTAACCCTATTTAACCCTATAAAACCTTTCTATTATTTAAAGTAATCAAATTCTTTATATTTTAATTACAAAACATATATAACCAAAAAAAAAAAACCATTTTCTTTAATCAAATACACTTAAATCAAAATAATAAGAAACTAATAATATACAACTACATCCATAAGTAAATTATTCACATTCAAATATACAACTACATATATACATAAGTAAATTATTCACATTCAATCTACACTAAAAATCCTAATTAATTAAAATTATTCACATTCAAATATTCAAGTACATACATAAGTAAATTATTCACATTCAAATATAAAATACATACCTTGGTAATGAGATATGATAATTTTGTTTCTACAATAAGATTATGTAACCTACAATGAAAAACAAAATCAAAATTAGTATAAAAAAAGACTAAATCCTTATTAAAACACAATGAAGCTATTCTTGAAGAACTTAAACAAAGATTGAAAAATTTATACCTTGAAGAAGAACAAGCTTAGCCCTAATTTCGTGGATTTTTGAAGGAAAAGCAACAATGGCGGGTTGAAGAACTTAAACAAAGATGGAGAAGGAAATTCGTGCAATGGGTGGTTATTGAAGAACACGTACAGTAGGAATCGTGGGGTTTGGAAGATGATGAACGAAATTGAAGAGAAGAACATAGTAGCAGTCGTGGGATTTTGAAGAACTTGAAAGATTTTTGTTGAGATTTTCGTAGGTTTTTGCAGAGATTTTTGAGAACTTGAAGAAATGGAGGAACTTGAAGAAGAAGACAGTAGGTAGCCGTGGGTTTTAGGAATACAATAGTTTATATGAGGGTTTAAGCAAATGAACGTTAAAACGCGGGTTTTTAATTTTTTGGGAATGACTATTTACTGCGGGCAAGCAAAAAACCGCAATATTTGTTGTGAAAATAGCTTATATGCTGCGGGCATCCAGAAAACCGTAGCATATGTTGTCATTTTTTAGGTTTACTTGACTCGAAAATCTGAATCGACAGTACACTTTAAGTTGTTCAAATGTGACCCGACCCATAAATCTGAATCGGAACCAAAAGTTACTTGACTCGAAAATCCAAATTTTTTTAGGTTTACTGAATCGACAGTACACCAACAAATTGTATCCAAACCGATTGATAACTAAAGATTGAAAAACTAAATCTAAACTGCGACCGATTTTTATAACTCATACTACTAATAACCAAGATTACTAGAACCTAACAATGACCAAACCGAGTCATATCTGACTGCAATTATACAAGAAATCAACTCAATTCGGCTAAAACCGACTTAATCCAAATCGGTTTTAGTCAAACTTTTGTAAATTTTTTGTTAAATTTGTAATTCTAAAATTTTTTGACTTCTTACAGATTTTAATATTGAAATTTTATATTAAATTTTTTAAATTATAAATTTTACTATTATAATTTAAGCCAAATATAAATAATGACTTATATAAAAGATGGATAATATATGCAAACAATGAGTATGCTTTTATAACTCTATAAAAGAGATTACAACTCATCATTTATCAATGTGATATAAAATTATAAAATGATAAAGAAATTTGTAGTTATTAATTTCTCGTAAAGTATCACATTGATTTTTTTATTGAATTTGATAATTCAAGTTTTGATTATTGATCTTTGAAGAATGATTGATTCATAATCTATTATACTCCCTTCTATTCATTTTACTTGTCCTTACGATTCATCAATCTCCTTTGATTTGTATTTATTTTTAATTTATAAGTTAAAATATAGTCAGGTAGAGTCTTCTTTTATTCGTCCCAATGCAAGAATTATTAATATCAACTTTTTTATTATTTTTAATGAAGCATAGTTACAGATATTAACAGTCAAAATGTTGCCTCAAAAAGTGTGAAAAAGCAAATAGGACAAGTAAAATGAACAGGACGGAATATTATCTTATAGTTAGTCTAGTAGAGTAAAATGTATTTTTATAAATAAAATTTTATAAATATATAATTAACCAATTCAAAATCCGATCAAACCGAATAACGCCTGCCTGAAACCGACTCGGTGACCCGAATGAACACTTGATATAGGGTTTTGCACTTCGTTTATACTAGACCCTAATCAAACAATATTTATAACAACCTACGCACCACACAAGTATAGTGGGGTAGGGGATCGAACCACGAGGAAAAAACATAACAAAAGTCTCTATATCTCAATATAACAAAGTTATTTGTAGTTGAAGGAGTTTTACAACTAATTATAAAAACAGTAATAACTAGCAAGATTGAATAATGATATAAACCAAAGGGATTAAAACGGGGTTAAGATTAGTTTCACCCTAGGAAAGTGATTTCAAAACAAAAGGAAGTTGGTGATTCACAAATCACTACGAACGACCTATAATCGCCCTATGTCTCCAAAGAAGTGGCAATATTCGTATAGGGTTTCAAGAACTAGGTATTGTAATCTTTTCTCTAATCCCAAATAATAAACAATGTAGCCATTCTTAGGGTTTCACTAATCAAACCCCCAAAAAGAACTACTTACACATGGTGGATGAACACAAGACAAAGGTAGTTAATGAACTAACAATCAATAACATGGTCAATATTAAATGAAAGCAACAAGAACAAGAGATATATATAAAGACTAGGAAAGGAAGCAATAAATGCAAACAAGACAATAAAATCAATAAATGAACTCAAGAGTAAATGGAAGTTTAATACTTACAAATCAATGTTGAGACTACAAAGAGATATGGTGAAGATTCATGAACTAAGATTGAAATCCAATACTAGAAAGTAGAGATCTTTAAACTACAAAGTTTTATGGCATAAACTACTAAAGCTAGGGTTTGATGAACTAAAACAAAGTTTTTAAGCAAGAGTAAATCTACACTAGGAATGTATTAGGGTTAAGAGGAATAGATAATGTGGGTTATTGGATATATATACCCTCAAAAACAAAGGTGCCTTGAAATCCTAAAACTAGCCACTAATTCTTGATTGAGAAGAAAACAACACGCGCAGAAATAGGGCCATTCGTCCGAATGGAGACCTGATTCGCCCGACTAGATTGTCTTTGCCCGAATGTTTGCTCATTCGGCATATACAAAGAGTTTTGGAACAATATGGTGACTGGGGGCCATTCGCCCGAATGGCACATTCATTTGGCCGATGGATGATGTTTGACCGAATGTTCTTCATTCGCCATTTCCAGTGAGTAGGCCATCGAAATGTTGATAGCTGCATCTCCATTCGACTGAATAGAGGGATGATTCGGCTGAATGGGCCTTGTTTCTCCCTTTTGAAGTTTGTTACAGCTACTAAAGGCCTCTGAACTTTGCCTAGGATTAGTGACATGAATTGTATGTCAAAACTTCGATGAACACGTCTAAACTCCGATGTAAGTTTCTAAGCCTCGAACTCATGACCTGGAAATCTCCGGAATCACCTGAAATAATCCTCAAAACACTTCAAAGAAAGGAGCAAGGTGAAATTACGCGTAAAGTATATGAAATCAATACAAAACCACGAGACATGTGTAATACCCCTAATTTTTAATAATTATAAAATATTATTTATTAAAAGACGTAACTGTTATTAAGTAGCAGCGAAAAGTAAATATGAGGTGTTCGCCACACTCGGTGAGTGTAATGCGTCAAAACTTTAACAAAAGAAATCATTTAAACTAATATAAAAATGTCTTATTATTATATAAATTAAAAAAAATGTCTTATTAATTTTCGTTTGATCTACATCGCCCACCTCTCATGCATTAGACACATAATATGGCTCACCATTACCTGTGGAAAACAAATTACTAAATATGAGCCACAACTTAGTGAATGGTTACTCTAACGTGTCAAACAATTTATACTTAGAAAACGTTTGACTTTAAAATTATATTCGAAATCTACAAAATCGTAAAATACTTTTATATTTAATATAAATAAAAGTATACTGATATAGTATAAAAAACTTGAATTGTCACACTTTAAAAATTTTTTTATCCATAACATACATGTATATAATGTCACAAAAGTAACACATTCCCTTTCATGGACTCCTCCCAAAAGGCCGATCCATCAGACACCATAGGGAAGTAATTTCCTTTAGCAATATAAACACATATTACGTTTAGGTGCACCAAGGGTTGATCTACCCTACACAGTCAAGGGCAAAAACACTATTTTATAATTATAATTTGTATTCACAAATAAATGTATACAATCACAATAAAATAACACTCTTAAATATTGATTAGTAAAAAAAAGTATATATATTACTTGATAAAATGAACAATACTTTCGAAAAGAAATAAAATAAGACATATCGTCTTCAAATCAAAATAGAATAATTTCTTCAATCTTCATTGACCGCATATATAAAAAAGAAATCTCCTCCTTGTAAAACAATTTCTTATTATCACCTACAAAGACAACCAAAAATAATCACTAAATGTGATTTCTACGAACATTTTGAGAAACAAAATCATCAATAATAACATCTGCATCAATTTTGACTAATAATTTTGTTTCAATGGATAATATTGCCAAACCATTCAACCTTTCTTGCGACATTAATGACCTTAAATAAGTTTTAATAAGCTTTAACTTTGAAAAACTTCTTTCTGCTGATGCCATAGTTACGGGCAAAGTTAAAAATATCCTATAACCAATTAAGACATTTGGGTAACATTCTGCAGACTTTACAAATTTAAGAATATTAATAGTAGACATTGACTCATTTAGCAAAGTCACTTGTAACACTTTTAATTCAGAATAAAAATCATTAAAATCAACATCGGACGAATCATCATGAGAGAATGTGGAGTGAAACTTAACACAGGAATCTCTCAATTTTTTTATCATTCATTGCTTTCAACCTATTAGAATCAAATAAAAATCCATAAACATTTTCAAATGCCTTTAATTGGTCAAATCTTGTTTTTAAAGAAGAAATTGCTATGTCCACAACAACCAAAAAATAATTAATTCTAAATATTTTCTTCTGCCGATTGAACTTCAGCATCATCGCCAATTTCATCAAAATGTCTCTTTCTAACAATATGACGTTTTGTAGGATGATTGGGCTCTACACCCATTTCAAGTGCAATACTTTTAGCAATCTCTAAACTATTAGCAAAACCTTCTTCTCTATACTTTTCAAAAGATAACAATATGCCTCTTACTTGTTGTATACAAGTGTTTATGCAAATGGATTCGGATTGCAATTTTTTACTTATGATATTCACAACAAATAAAATATCATACAAAATCACCATACCATGAATAAACTCAAAATTATTAAGTGCATTAGCCAAACTCTTAGCTTCACTCTTTGTTTTTGCATCCTCACATGATTCAAATAATTTCAATAAAGAATTTCTTATTTGGGGAGTTTGAAATCTAATTGCTTTAACACTTTTTATCCTATCTTCCCACCGAGTGTTGCACAAAGACTTCAAGGTCAAACCAGGAATATTGTTAAGTAAAAATTTCCATCTTTTTGTGGAACCCGAAAATAAAGAATAGATGCATTGAATAATGCCAAAAAATGAGATAGCTTTTTCACAAGAATGGGCCATATCACTCACAACAAGATTCAAACTATGACAAGCACAAGGTATATATAAGGCTCTCGGATTTATTTCAAGAAAGCGACTTTGAACTCCTCGATGTTTTCCTTTCATATTTGAGCCATTATCATAACCTTGACCCCTTATATCATCCATATCAAGATCTAGAGATTTCAAGACATCTTGCATTACATTAAAAAGCCCCAAACCAAAAGTATCATCAACATTCAAAAATTCTAAAAAGTACTCCTCAATCATAAGATTTAACATATTCACACAACACACAATTAAAGTCATTTGTTCTTGATGACTAATATCTAGGGTACAATCAAGAATGATAGAAAAACATTTGGCCTCTTTAATGATCTTAACAGTAGTATTTTTAACATTATTAGCCAAGAGGAAAATAAACTCATTTTGAATTTTTGGCCCTAGGTATTGATGATGAATTTCACGATTTTGAATACGTCTAACATGATCTTGCATTACAACATCAAATTCAGCCATCATTTCAACCACACCCAAAAAAATTACCATTGCTATCTTGGTAAAGCTTGTCATTAGATCCTCTAAAAACCAAGTTATGTGAAGCAAGACATTTTACTGCACAAAATATCCTAAAAATAGAGCATATAAAAATAGAGCAAGAATTTAAGATATTTAAAAAGAAACAATAGTACCTGATAGATTATCAATATCCAATTTCATATTTGTAATCCTCTTGAAAAAAATATTAATATTCTGTAACATGAAAGAAAATAGGATATCTAGTACACAATTAAGCAATTAGAAACTGCTTTTGGCGAGAATAACTGAGTATTTAGTCTATTTAACTGAAAAGAGACAAAACAATTACCAAGCTTTGAACATATGAGATCTTCGATCTTCCCACAAAGCTTTGAACTTTTAGATCTTCCCTTGCTATATTTAATTCCACTTTTATTTATCTTCACCTTAATCTTAATTGAATAAATTTTAGAAAATAAAACATATCAACGAAGAAAAAAGAAAAAAATATATTCAAAAAATCAAAAAATAGGAAAGAGGAGAAGTAAATTATCAGATTATTTGCTTGATTGCTTCAATTGTTTAATCCCCACATAATTGCTCTATATAGATTGAAAATCCATTTATACCGTTGCTATGTAAATTGATAGATGTAATATTTTTTGGGGGAAATTTTCCTTCTATGTTTAATTGGGAAATTAGATTCATCATTAGCAAATTGCAGGTAAACGTGAATTGGACTAAAATGAAAGAATAGATAGAGAAGATAAAAGGAGATAGAAATTAGAACGGATAGGTTGAAAATGACTACTCTATTAGTATAGATTCATCATATTCACAGCAGTAGAGTAGTACTTATTACTCTATTATTTCTATGACGCATGTTAGCCATTACCCATTTGTTTTATTATTATTATTATTATTATTATTATTATTATTATTATTATTATTATCCTAATAAAACTAATGAGCTATTACCCATGTTAGCCATTATAATATGACGCATTATACTAATATTATTTATATGGTCATAGCCATATTCAACATGTAATTTTGGTCTACGATTATTAAATATCAATTGGTTAGAGGGCATAAAATATTATCATCTAGCATACACATATAGTAAAAGACCATTAAATAACGAGATATTACACTTACTCCACCTTAATAGGAGTTTTGTCTCCAAAACTCACCTCAAGACTCAAAAGGTAAGGATAACGTACTCTCGTATCGGACTCTTAACTCCCAAGTTGCCTCTGACGTAGTATGGTTGGCCCACAAAACCTTCACCAAAGGCAATGTCTTATTCCTTAAGACCTTATTGCACCTATCAAGTATCTCTATCGGTTTCTCCTCGTAGGTCAAATCATCTCGTAGTTGTAAAGGTTCATGCTGAATCACATGGGAAGGGCCATGAATATAAGGTTGCAACATAGAGACATAAAACACATTGTGAACCCGTTCCAAGTCTGAAGGTAAGGCAATCTTATAAGCCACTTATCTTATTCGTTCCAAAACCTCGTACGGCCCTATGAAATTTGAACATAGCTTTCCATTTTAGCCAAATCTCTTCACACCCCTAGCTGGCGAAACTTTAATAAAAACATGCTCCCCAACTTCATATTCCTTATGTCGCTTCTTCCAATCAGCATAAATCTTTTACCTATCTTGAGTCGCTTTCATCCTAACTTGAATTAATCGAATTTTGTTAACAATTTTCTGAATCCGTTCAGAACCTGTAATCAATCTCTCACCAACCTTACACCACGTTAATGGAGTACGACATTTCCTCCCGTATAGTGCCTCATAAAGCTATACCAATACTAGAGTGGAAACTATTATTATACGAAAACTCTACCAAGGATAAATGTTCATCCCAACTCTTCTTAAAATCTAAGGCACACGCCCTCAACATGTCTTCATTGTACGGTTTGTTTTTCCATCTTTTTGTGGATGAAATGCAGTGGCAAACTTTAATTTTAAACCCAAAGCCTCTTGAAGTCCCTTCCCAAATCGTGCCTCGAATCTTGGGTCCCTATCAGAAACTATAGATTTAGGAACTCCGTGCAATCCAATAATCTCGTTGATATACAGATCGGCTAACTGGTCCTAACTTCCAAGTATTCTTTAGATGTAGAAAATAAGCTGATTTAGCCAAGCGATCAACCACTACCCATATTGCATTCATTCCCTTTTGTGTAGTAAAAAGACCCATCACAAAGTCCATAGATATTAACTCCCATTTCCACTCGAGAACATCCAAAGGTTGTGTCAATCCTGCAGGTCGTTGGTGCAAATTCTTCACCCTTTGACAAGTAAAACACTTGGCCACATAAAGAGCTACCTCCTTCTTCATCCTATTCCACCAAAAAGATAACTTTAGATCTTGATACATCTTAGTCTCACCGGGGTGTACCGAATGCCAAGAGTTATGAGCCTCATTCAAAATTTTCTCCTTCAACTTATCATTTGCGGGCACACACAAGCGATCTTGAAATCTAAAACTACCATCGTCATGCACCTTGAATGCCTCTGTCTCTCCCTTCACTAACATCTCTCTGAAGATTTCCAAATTTACGTCTTGACGTTCAGCCACAATGATCTCAGAAACTAAATAGGGTTATACACTCAAGACATTTAATATCCCTAGTTTATTTCTCTTTATCTCCTCCATATCTCATTCGCCATGAAATGTTTTGCGACCTAAGACATCTGGTACAACATTGGCTTTTCCCGAATGATAGTCTAAGTCCATATCATAATCATTAAGGAATTCTATCCACCAACATTGGCGCATATTCAAGTCTTTCTGATTATATAGATGCTTGAGATTCTTATGATCAGTGAATGGCTGAAATTTCACTCCAAACAAATAATGCCTCCAAATTTTGAGAGCAAACACTATAGCTGCTAACTCTAAGTCATGTGTAGGATAATTTTTCTCATGAATCTTCAATTGTCTAGATGCATAAGAAATCACTCTGTCATTTTGCATTAGAACACACCCTAACCCCTATTTGGAAGCATCTATATACACCATGAAATTTTCATTCTCCGTCGACACGGCCAACAAAGGTGCACTGGTTAACCTCTTCTTCAATTCCTGAAAAGTTGTTTTACACGCCTCTGTCCATTGGAACTTTGTTGTTTTCTTTATAAGATTGGTCAAACGCATGTCTATTTTTGAAAAATTAGCCACAAACCTGCTGTAGTACCCAACCAACCCAAGAAAACTTCTCACCTCCGTAGGGGTTGCTGGTCTCAAGAACTCCACTATAGGTTTGATTTTTTGGGGATCCACTGCAACACCTTCTTTTGACACCACATGGCCTAGAAAGGAAGTTATATCCAACCAAAACTCACATTTATTGAGCTTAACATACAACTTATTATGTCTTAACAAACTCCACACTTCTCTCAAATACACCGTATGCTCCTCCTTCGTCTTAAAGTAAACAATGATATCATTTATAAAAACTACCACAAATCGATCTAGATACAGCTTAAAGTCCTTATTCATTAGGTCCATAAAAGCTGCAGGGGCATTAGTGAGTCTAAAAGGCATCACAACGAACTCATAGTGACCATATCTGGCGGAATGCTGTCTTAGGTATGTCTTCTTTCTTAATCCTCAATTGGTGATATCCTGACCTTATGTCGATTTTTGAGAAAACACCTACTCCCCTTAATTGATCAAAAAGATCATCTATCCTTGGAAACGGATAACGATTTTTGATTGTGATCTTGTTCAACTCTCTTTAATCAATACAAAGTCTCACACTCCCATCCTTCTTGATAAAAAGTACACGAGCGCCCCATGGTGACATACTTGGGCGTATTTACCCCTTTTATAAAAATTCTTCCAGTGGTCCCTTTAACTCTTTTAATTCTGCTGGAGCCATACGATATGGGGCTTTAGATATTGGAGCATTGTCTGGTACTAAATCGATTGAGAAGTCCAACTCTCTTTCGGGAGGCGTCCCAGGTAGCTCATATGGAAAAACATCTGGAAATTCATTGACTACAGGAATCTGCATCAACTCTAGCTTTAAAGCCTTCATATCTATCACATTGCAAAAGTATCCTTCCCCACCCCTTTTAAGATGTTTAGCTGCTTTCATTGCTGAGATGATTCGAATGCCCGACTTTAGTTCAATTACTCTATAAGAAACTCTTTACTTTCTTGTGTTTCTAACTGTCACTTTCTGTTGTGCACAATCGAAACTAGTCATATACCTCTTTAGCTAATCCATCCCCAAAATGATGTCAAATTCTCCAAGGTCCATCACATTTAGATCTGCGAAAATTTTCATACCAATAATAATAATAGGATAGTCACGAAAGTACGAGTTGCGCCTAATTGTTTCTCCTTCTGGAAGAGTTATTGTTACCCCCACAATCACTAATGGTTAAATATAATTTCAATTTCTTTGAAAACTCTCGGGACACTAAAGAATAAGTCGCACCATTATCGAACAAAGTAAAAGCAGGCATTGACAAAACATTGAAATAGCCAGTAATCACATTACCATTTTCTTCAGCTTGAGCCTTATTCATCAAATAAACTCGTCCTTTGCCTTGTGGTGGAGCTTGATTGTTCACAATTCCTCCAATCTTGTTGCTTCCCTCTTGAGAAAAAAACTGAGAGCAACTCATTTGATTCGTCTTCCCTCCACTACCAGTCTTCCTTTGTGGGCAATCCTTATCGATATGATCAGATTTACTACAAAGATAATAAATCCCTTTTCCAGCTTGGAGTAGTGAATGTATGCCCTTTCTTGCCGCATTTCTTACACCAAAAATCGTGGGAAGTTTTGTGTTTCATTTCACTTCCACCTTGATTGTATTGAATACCACCAAAATTCATTCTCTTGAAACTAGTTTTGTTTTGTTGCTGCTGCTATTGATCTCGTTGATCAAATCGCCTTTTATTTCCCACCATCTCATCTCTTCTCTTTTGCACTCTCTCAATTTGTGTCGCCAAATCATAACATTCATCAAAAGTAAAAGTTCCCAATCACTTTGTCTTGAATCTTAAAGATCAAGCCTTCCTCGAACCTCTCCTTTCTCATGGCGTCTATCTCAACTTGCCTTGGTGTAAATCGAGCGAGCTCATTAAATTTGGTGACATACTCTCAAACAGTCATATTATCACCTTGTCGAAGATCTAGAAATTCTCTCTCCTTTTGTCGGAGGACTCTATCAGGATAAAATTATTTCCTCATCAAAACTTGTAGGTTCTTCCAATCAAAATTAGGTTGATCTCGAACATTCTTAACTGTCTTCCACCAAAGATCCGCTTCACCCTTGAGATAGTAGGTAGCAAATTTCACCTTCTAGTTATCTGGACAAGCTGCCATGTCGAATAACTTTTCCATGCTAGAGACCCAATCTTTGAATTTAGATGGATATCCAAGACCATCATAGAACTCTAGTTTGAAATCTGTCATCCTCTTGTACACCTAGTTAAAGTCATCATCATCAGAAGTTTTACTTTTCTGACCCTCCTCAAGAAATCTCTGGTGTCCCTCTAAAAGTCTAGCTAAGAGCAAAGTAACATTGTTTTCCTGGTTATTTCCTCCAATTAAGGTTCTAATCTCAAATGGAGTTCCAACTGATTGATTATCCGGAGTTTGATTCTCATTTGTCTCAATGCGAGTCATTCTTGACAAAATAAAAATCTAAGGTTTAGAATAAACACAATTCATACATTAATTTAATCACCTTTATTGTAGTTCAAGACCTTCATTTTTATTAGCATTCACAAACAACACACATTCAAAGAAAGAAAAAAAACCCATAGTTTCCTTAAGAAATGAACGTTAAGATTATTCTAATAATATAGCCATCCACCGCAGCCATGAGTCTTATATCCCAACCTAGCTAGTTCTCCAGGTGTATTAGAGGTCCAAGATCCTCTATCCTCAACCTTTAATGGTTGGGTAGCACAGGACCTACTAGGGTATAGTAGAGGGAAAGCGACAGAGTCTTAGACACCCATTTCGGACCATTTACACTCTCTTCTTTACCTTGGAACGAATAATTATCCTCTGAATCAACTTGATTCATTTTTGAAAACATAATAAGTTCTTCTACCGTGGTATCAAAAGTGTAACTCCAAGGAATGTTCTTCCACCAATCAGTCGTTTTCTTCCAATTCAACTTTCTGAAATTATCATCAATTTCAATATAAAAATAATTTATGGCCTCATCCCAGAACTCGATTTTTGACATACTCTCTAAAAGAACAAAGGCTTGGTAAGAAGGTTGTGCAAAGATTTCATCCCTATGATTTTTGTAAAACCTCAAATAATCTCTTAGAAGTTTCTGTGGTCCTCGATCGATGTGTCTTGATTTATCTTGAACTTAAGTTGGCTTGGAACTGAATAAAGAGGAGATATTTTACAACTTATCTACATTTGAAATAACACACATAAATTTCATGAATAAACAAATAACATTTTCATCCAGTCCCCGTCCTATACGCACGCAATATCATATTTATTTATTTATTTATTTATTTTTATCTTTGTAGATCATTTTGACTGCACAAATTTTTAGCTCTGATACTAGTTGTAACACTCCTAATTTTTGATAATTTAAAAATTATTTATTAAAAGGCGTAAATAATATTTATGTCTTTTAATAAATAATATTTTATAATTTTCAAAAATTAGAGGTGTTAAACTTGACACTAATTGGGCTGGTAAACGTGCTCTAAAACGAGCACATCAACACCTCTATACATACACATCCAAACACCTTCGAACTCACAAATTAAATCAAAATTACACATCAATTCCAAATACAATTCCACATCTAAAACTATTCTTCAAAATTACATACAATGACTCGAATCAAAATCACATATCATTCCCGCTAAAATGAAAATTAAATAAACTATTCTTCAAACATACAATTCCAAATACAATTATACAAATAACTTTACAAATTACACATCTAAAACACTTAAAAAAAATATTTGGACCCCTTTCAATAAAATAAAACATTTTGTAAAACTAAAACAATATCACCAATTAATAACTAAACTAAAGAGATTAATGAAGAAACTTACAAGGAAAATTATGAAAAAAACTTGGATTCCTTCATGAATACAAAGAAACCTAATAACTTTGATTTTAATTTTTAATTTTAAATACTTTTGATTTTTTATTTCATTTATCTAATTTTGTGTAGCAATTAACCTTTAAAACCCGGTTATTATTAGGGCAACAATATTCTTGGGCAAGTGATTAAAATTTCGAATTATTTATGATTATTCAAAAGTTTGGATTATTGTAGAAAAATCAATTAAAGGTTAGATTATTCTAAATAGATTTTTCATTTTTTAATTAAGGATAAAACTTTGTAAGAATAATATAATAATTTTAATCAAGTAAAATTATTTTAAAAGAAAATAATCTACCACTTTTATTATCTTTAAAACAAGAAAACTAAACCGAAAATTATCAGGGTGTTACATGTGAAAAAAAAAATTGTTTGAGGCTATGTTGCCTAAGAATGAGAATTACTTAAGTGTAATAAGGTAAAGTTATGATTAAGAATTGTGTGGTCGAACAACAAGTTATTAGCTGATTAAGTTATCACTTGTAATAAACGTCGTAATTAAATCATGCTCTACGAGTAGAGGCTATTGAGACACTACAGAGAGTGTTATGCATGAGCATGGTTATGAGACAATCCTTAATTATTTCTTAAGAAAGAAACCCAGAAAGAATTGGAGAAAATATGAGTTCTTAGGCTTAACTTGACCTTCTAACAGAGAAACTCAAAAGTCATACAAGATATTAGCTGCACATAAACCTAGCTACAGCCTATGATGGCGAAGCTGATCCTTTTAAATTTGAAGATTGGATCAACTATACTAAGAAGCAGCTTGAGGTTGTTGGATTCCTTTAAAGTTATGGTGGAAAGCCCTTAGATAGACGGCAAAAACCGATCCTGGTGGTGGAGAATCTAGCCTCCTCTTAATTGGGCTGTGATGTATTCTTGGCAAGGCTCAGGGATAGATTCTACCCTTTAACCCTACAATAGTTTGATAACAAATTTCTCGAGTTGACCCGATTTGCTCCTAGCTTGGTAGTCACTAATTAGATAAAGAAGACTCATTCCTTTAATGGTCTTTACTTCAAATATCAAAATTTAATGTGAAAATATAACATTTTCCAAGATATGTATGAATTCACACTAGAGAAAGAAATGATCTATAAAAGGGACAAGGGGTTAACCAAGAAGACCATTTGGACTTCAAGGCCGAAACACACAACCTAGATCGTCTAGAGGTCAAGCATGACAACATTCAGGGGAAACACAGTTTTGCTAACACAGCAGCTAGAAAGCCCAACACATTAGTCCCTAAAGGTAAAAAATTTTCAGGAATTTTCTTAGTACATGAAAAACCAACTTGAGTCCTATTTGATTCTTGGGTGGATAAATCATATATATTTAAATTATTTGTTAGTTCATTAAAATGGTTTGTAAATGTATGTCATATAAAACACATTTTAAACTTACTTGATGGGTCAATAATATCATGTGATACAAAGTTTAGAAATTGCTCATTAGTGATCCAGGGTAAGAAGGCTCAGGTAGACCTAATAACATTTGCCTTAAGTGAGTTTGATGTTACATAAGTAATAAATTAGTTGGGGAAAAATAAGGCGGTGATTGAGTGTGCTCAGAGAAGTATAACAGTTGGGGATAATACAGTTAATTTAGTTGTATTTAAAGATAATGACAAACTTAACTTAAAGAATTGCAGGACAAGGAGTTTATACGACCAAGTGTTTCACCGTGGAGAGCACTTGTGATAAAGAAAGATGAGTCATTTAGGCTTTGTATTGATTATCGAGAGTTGAATTAGATCATCATCAAGAACATGTATCCACTTCTTAGAATTGATGATCTGTTTGATCAATTGAAGGGTGCCGAGGTATTCTCCAAGATTGACTTGAGATTTGGATATCAACAGTTGAGTATAATAGAGAAGAACATTCCAAAGAATTTATGAACGTTATGAGTTCAAGGTAATGCCTATTGGGTTAACTAATGCCCTAACAATTTTGATGGACTTAATAAATCAAACATTTCATAATTACCTTGATAAATTTGTGGTGGTATTCATTGATGATATTTTGGTATATTTGAAATCCAAGATGGAGCATGAAAAGCATTTGAGAAGAGTGTTGGCACAACTTAGATAGAGAATCATCAACTAGAAGCTGAATAAGAGTGAACTTTGGCTTGATTGAGCTGATTTGTTAGGTCACGTGATTTCAAAGAATGGCATAACCGTAGATCTCGAGAAGATAAGAACCATCATTGATTAGCCAACACCCACTAGTGTGACAGAAGTCAGAAGCTCCGTTGGTTTAGTAGGATACTATCGGCGATATGTTGAAAGAGATTCAAATTGTTGTGCGACAGCAGAAGCAAAGATCGAAAAGAACGGAAGCAATAAAGATTCAAACAAACAATAAAGAAAATCACACCGAGAAATTAGCGTGGTATGCTATCAACGTGATAGCCACATCCACCGGCAACGAAAATAAAACTTTCACTATAAATTGGGAGATTACAAGATGAACATGAGAAACCCGAACAATGGCTCTCCAAGCTTTTTATCTCTTAGTTTTACATTACTTTGTGTTTCATCTCTGACCCTAATTACAAGAGGGCTTTATATACTATACCATTAAATATAAAGAAATTAGGTTAAGAAAAACAAAGTAACCATAAAAAACTACTAAGGCAAAACTTGCAGCCCACGATAAAACTAAAAAAACTGACAAAAAAGCAAAGTCGCGACCTACGCCTTTCCTTCTTCCCGCGAGCTCGCGACCCACGACATATTTCCCTTCCCACAACACCAAAAATTCACAAAACAGAAACTTTTGCTTTAGTGCTCGTGATCTGCGACTTTCCTCGCAACCCCCGACCTTCTCCTCCATTAAACCAATAGTTTTCCGTTATTTCTCGCGAGACAATAGAACGTTTGCAATTTGTGGATCCTTCCCTCGTCTTAAATCGATCTTAGACTCGGTTAAAGTCACAACATCCCAAAAATCTCCACCTTAACTAGAACCCGCAATCAACAACTACCCAATCAAACCATAGTCAAACAAAACTATTCTCAAGCCCACAACCGATGCATAAGCTACGTATCCAAACGAGTGTCCAACCAAGACTCCCAAAAAGTCTCCAACAAAGACTCATTAACACCGACAAGTCTCCAACCAAGATTCATCCCGATAAGACTCCAACCAAGACCCATAACATACTTGTCTCAAAGTATAACTACTCATAACGCTCAACTAGCATCACAAGTCACTCATAATGCTTCACCTGCATCATGAATCCACGAGGCAAGCTCCACCTCGAGGTCGTATGCACCTCCATCTAGAAGCTCCCCCAACATCGTCCGGAAGTGCCTATGCTAATGAATCTAGCATAGTAAAGAATTCAATAGAACTGTCAGAACATCCTACCTTCTTTACCTCTATCTTCATGTATGTGCATTCTGAATAAAATCTAACTACATATATTGTTTCTCTGAACATCAAGTACCTGATCACTAAACAAACAATCACAGTACACAAAAGCCAATCAAGGTTGATAATAAAGAACCGTCACCGAGATCATAATACATAACGACTTCTTTGCTGCGGAAGTTAAAGTCATGTACCCCATCTTCATGATAAAACCAATCACTAAAGACCCCAAGTTCGACTACCAACTTAGTGAACACAACCCAAAATTTAACCAATGTAACAAAGAAGCTAACATCATTCCTGTACATAAAAACCACAACAACTGATCCAAGCAAATCGTAGAGAACACAAATTTCTACTTGCCAGTACTGCCACCAGGTTGAGTCACAAACCTGCAAATGACACTTCTAGCATGCGCAAAATAAGAACACATCACCTCATACTTCGAACACCGAATCGTATCTCTAGACATGTAGACTGAATAAGCCTCAAAATGAGGTGATATAATTAAGCTAAGTAACACTACCAATCTATACAACAGTTCCTACACTCTGTTCATACATAAAGTCATAGCACGCCATTACACCCACTCACTATACTCTACAACGTGCTCATAAGTTGGAGGTTCAAGTGACTCCACAAAAACGACTACCAACGTTGCTTCACTCACAACATTCAATGCATAACATTCCACACTTGTAGTAACAAAAACAACACTCCTTACAGCCAACTTATCATACTTTTTGATAACACATGTAGGCTTCTCTTGATACCCTTTAGATTGGCAGAATGTTTCTTATACTAAGTCCTTTAAACTATCCACAAAGATAAACATAAACAAGATATCAGAGTCAGAGAGATACTTAGGGAAATATCAACACCATCAATTTAGGGTCGAACAGAAATAGATGAGGGGTTAACCTCATACTCCACCTCAAACTCGGTACCACTATCACTATAACCAGCAGCTGCAAAACACACAACGACATACAAAAGCCCTAACTAAGCTCTACACATGAGATAACACGATACCCAACTGAGCCACACCACATACATATTGGTCACCTCTAATCCCGTGTGTAAAGCCCGATCGAACAAACTAATCTAGTATCTACTCAAAAACCAAGTATTAGAGGCCATGCATAAGGCTCTCCTTAACAAGGTTAGATCCGTTATTCCTATAACACCATTCTGTAATGGTGTTATCCCATAGATACGATCCTGCACAATACCTAACATACAAAACATAAAAAATCCTGAAAATGAACTGTCCAAATGTAGCCAACTAACCATCTTACCATACAAGAGGGAATGAACTTCAATGCTAATCTCACACCCGTGTTTAAACCCAAACATCCAATGCTTGTCATCCTTAACGTATGCATCCTTGACACACGTGTTTGAACCCAAACAATTGACAAAAACAAAAAGTCGCGACATGTGACTTTTCTCCCGTCTCGCGGCCCGCGACATTTTTCCTACGCGCGACTTCCAAAATGCACAAAATAGAAACTTTAGCTTTAGTGCTTGTAGTCCGCGACTTTCCTTGTAGCCTACGACCTGCTCTTCCACAAAACCAGTAGTTTTATGAAACTTTCTCGCAAGACAACACAACGTTAGCGATATGTGAATCCTTCCCTCATCTTAAACCGATCTTGGACTCGATTCAAGTCACAAAATCCCAACAGAAAGATTGTTTTGCCATTCACGGGTTTAGGAAGATAGAATGTAGAGTTAGTATGGTCACAAAAGTATGAGGATACTTTCATTGAATTGAAGTAGAAGCTGCTTGTTGCTCTAGTACTAGTATTGTCCGAGGAAAGAAAGGAGTATGTGGTATATAGCAAGGTTATTAGACCTGAGATACTAACTAAGATCGTTGAGCGAGTAGGATCGAAATCGGTAGAATCAAATCGTAGGATTCTATCCAACCTAGATGGGATAAGATGTTAGCTAATTTGAAACAGAACTTCTACTGGATGAACATGAAGAAAGATGCTAATAGCTTTTTAGCTCGATGTCGAGTGTATCAACTGGTTAAGATCGACCACTACTAATGCCTAAGTGGAAGTGAAAATCAGTAGGCATGAACTTTGTTGTTGGATTATCTCATTCTAGGTTGGGTAACAATTTTATTTGGGTAATGGTGGATCAACTCACAAAAACCAAAATGTTTATTCCTTCTAAGGTCATGTGGAAGGCAAAGTAGTTGGCTGATGCTTATGTTAGACAGGTGCAAAGACTTCATGGTGCACCAAAGAAAATAGTCACGAAATGGAAAATGAAATTTGTGGCCTGATTCTGGAGTAAGATATAGAGAGCATTTTGGAAAACACTTAATTATAACACCACATTTCACCCAGCGAAAAATTGTCAGATTGAGAGAACCATCCACACTATAGAAGATATATTGCAGGTATGCGCTCTTGATTTTCCGTGTTCTTAGGAGGAAAACTTACCTTTAGTAGAATTCTCCTATAACAATAGGCACAAAAGCAGCATAAGAATGGCTCCATATAAGACCTTGTGTTGCCAAAAGTGTAAAATACCATTATGTTAGGTTATCGGAGGACCCATTGTTACAATTAGGCATGAGATGATCAAAGAGACTATAGAGCAGCTTAAAGTTATTCAATGGAAAAAGGCTTGGGGTTTCTCCTTCATCCCTTCACTATGGAGGTGCTCACCGAGTACAATATAATCGTGTTCGAGTTCTATCCCAATGATTGGGGTTGTATAGTAGGTTTTATTATGAATTGTATGGCTATAGGTATAGAGTCGACTTTAACAGCATTTAGTACATATTTAGACTTAGGAAATGTACAGTGATACTAGTCTTTGGTTGGGTTACTTTCCAGCATAGGCGAGGATTTTTTCTAGTCAAGGGGCTGAAAGATAGTATGAAGTTTTTTAGGAAAGACATTGTTTTCTTATATCGTGTCGATTCATAGCCTATAAAGACGAGTCACGATGAACAACCTAACTTTGAATTCAACAACAATGTCCTTTAATGTAACTTAGATGTTGATCATAGAACATGCAACCAAGGTAGTAGAGTTAGGTGGCTTCAAGTCGATTTTGGTTCAGAGGAATTTTGCGGTGAACCTAGACCATCTTTGGAATAAGCTATTTTTCTCACTCCTAGGTCTTAGTCCGAAACATCAGGGTGAGCCAGTGTCATCTTTTGATTTATCAATTATAATCTGCTTTTGATCTCAATTGTTTCTCTAGTAGTTTTTACCTTTGAGGAGCTCGAGAGAAGATACCCAGAAATCATGAATTCTCTTAACTTTGCGTAAATAATGGTCGAGTCTCGTAAGAGGAAGGCTCAAACTGAAAAAACTCCTCTTCCCCAAACCCTTAGGTAACTTGAACTACTTGAATATCTTTAACTTTTAGCCATCTTACTGATATGTGATTGGTTGCTTCAGGATGGAGTAAACAAAGCGCCACTAGAAGACGTGGCTCATCCAGCTCAACGCATCGTACTTAAGGAAAGAAGCGGATCTGTAATAGCCTTATTTTTAAACCTCTTTTAATCTTAGCTTAAATAGCCTTGAGTATGGATTAGTGCTAGTAACTTATCTATTTATTTATCCTTAAGTGCCAAACATAAAGAGAGTTTAATTTTTAAAACTTGTAAGTTTGAATAAACTAAGTCTTGTTTTGTTAAATTTTCTAATTATATTTAAAGCAAAGATTTCAATGTACTTAATTTTATCAAAGTTAATTTGATTACTATAATAACATAAATTTCCTTCTAAATTTGGTTGATTTGATAAATATATTAATTTGGTTTATTATTTGAAAACTTTGTATTATTTGCAAATGACTTCATAAACTATGTTGACAAAACCTTATTTTAAGTTCTTTAATTATCTAAATAGAAAATATATTTATCTAAAAATAAAAGATTATGAAAAAGATTTTATAATGACATTATAGTCTTTTTGGTATTTAAAATAATTTTTGATTATGGTTTTATATTAGTTTTAAAGAAAATATATCATTTCCTAAAAACAAGTATTTCAAAATTTTGCTTGAAACTATTAGGTGACTTCTAAAATTATTTTAAAAGAGTAAATGAGTATATTTTGACCCCATATTTTACCATATCATCAACATGCATGTTATTGAATATACCAAACCACTAGATTGAGGTTGCTTGAGGTATAATTAAAGAAAAGAGTGTAGATTTTTACAAAGGTCAGGTTGAATGACAGTTTTTCAGGGTCTGAATGATACCCTAATTTACCTAAGCTATTCCCTATATAATTGCATGCTACCATTTGGAAACGTTTTCTAACACTCTAAGCTTTCTATAGGTACCTTACACGCCCTTATATCCCTCCAAAAATGAGAGATTTATCCTCATCTTTCTAACCCTTCATCTTAATAATTTCTGGCAGATTATATACCTTTAAGTAATCATCCTTTTTCTCCCAAATTCTCTTAATAAGTGCCTCATATTTTTATATTATAATATTTTAGACATCTTAAGCTTTCCATTTATAGCACACACACACATATAAAAGCTATATAAGCCCCTCATCTTCAAACAAACATTCAGAACTTGTTGTTCTTTTTGTTTGGTCAGCTATATACATGAACACAATTCGAAGTGTTTACTTATATTCCTCTTCATGCATGTATAAATAAACCTTATGGTGGTCTTGTACACAAAATTCCACATATTTTAGACCCAAGAATTGCATTAATTGGAGCATGAAAGATTATGTTTTGCCCTTAAACATTCCGAACAACTAAAAGTAAGTCAATTTCGAGCACCTTCTGTTTTGTAAATTTTCGACCATCTTATACTTATTTTAACACTATAGTTTGTTCTTAAGAAATAGGGGTCTTAGAGTTGTGAGAAAATTAGACACTTGAATCATTGGATTTAGAGTTTGGAGTTTAAAGTTAGAGGTTATGAGCATTTTAGTTAGACATGCCGAAAAGGGACTTATGATGGTGAGAGATGTGGAATTTAAGTTGAATGTGGAATTTATAATTAGAGTTAGTGATGAAGATAGAAAATAATCTTTATCTTTTCCTAAGCCAAAATCATCAACTTCTATAAGGTTCTAGTATTATTATTTTGGGAGCTTGGATTATTATTCTTGAAACCTTGAAGATTATTCTTAAAGCTTATCTTCTCTAATTTTGGAGTTCTAATTTCTTATTATTTCCATTGCATCCTTGGTGGCTTATGGTACACACATATTAACTTTCTTACTATGTGACATTTATATTATATTTACTTGATTATATGAAAGATATGACAATATCTTAGATTAATTAAATTTTATCTTGCATGTTCACTTAAAGTAAGAATAACACATTTTTTGTGTTAAAAGTAAAAAAAATAAAGTGTTTATTATAAGTTTAAGTACATGCATGTTATAAATTGAAAATTTATTATATTTTTATAAATATTAATGTTAGAAATGTTATTTATATGTTCATAATATAAATTTTCAAGTATTGTGATTATTATCCGAAATTGGTATTAAATTAAAGTCACAAAAGAAAATATATAAATCTGAAAATTTTTCATTTATATGATATTATTGATGGATATATGTTTTATTATGTGTATTTTTACTTTAATGTTCATGCATGTAAATTTTATGAATTTTTATTATGTAAAAATGTGTAAAATGCTGTTTTGTGATGTTTTTGTGAAGTTTTTGTTGTGAATAAATTTTGTGTGGGCTTAGGAACTTTAGGAGTATATTTTATATGAACTTTACAGTAGATAAAAGTTAGAAAATAATTTAGGTTCATTTTCATAAAATTATTTCATTAAAATGGTCATTTATGGAATTTTAAGTAATAAAATACATCCTAATTTAGTAAAGGGGGTTAAATATATTATTAATGGATAAAATAGTTAATAAAATCATATTATTATGTCTCCTATAAGTTTGAACCAGAATATAAACTTTTGGTATTTTTCTATGAATTTTTACTAAGTGTTTGGCTACTTATCGGTGAAACAGAAAAATGGTCATAGGCTCGTTTTTCTTGAACTTTTTGATCTAAAAATCACTTCATATAGCTTCTAGACCTCAAATATATTTTTATATTATTTTTACTGCTTATTGTGGATTTTTAATTAATTTACATGTTTAATCGATGCAAATTACTTATTAAATATTACAAAAGTTTTCCTCAAGTATTATAAGTTTATATGGTCTTGTAAGGAACTTATATAGCCCCTAGAACCTTGTCATAGTTTTTAGAATTTTATTTATTGGGAATCTCTTAATTATTGAATTAGCAAATATGTTCACTTTTCCTAAAAAGTGTTGACTTGGAGTTTGACTAGACTAGGGTTGACTAATAACAATGTGAAATAGATAACATGGAGTCTTATTTGAACTTATGTGTACTTGGATGAATGACTCTGATAGTAAGGAAATGTCGAACCACGGATCGACGTGTAATCCGGCGCCCGTGTTTCCCAGCACATAGAAATGCGGGGTTAGACAGGGGGACCGAAAGAGTCTCATCTTGTAGAAGCACGAGCATAAAAATTGATGGAGTGATGGCTCCCATCACAGTTTGAGTTTGGAATATGTTTGTCCTCTAGCCAGACCCTTACATATATCAGAAAGTCATTATTATGTGTGTTTTGCAAAATGTGATTTTGGGTCTAAGTAGATCCATTGGAGGATTATAATATTTACCAAGTGTAGGTGACTATAGTAAATATAGTATTTACATTCGTGTGATGAATGTGAAAAATTGTTGGAAGTATTCAAGAACTTAGAATGAGAAACGAGAACCGAGGAACTTAAAATCAAGTTTTGAAATGTACTTTGCATATCTTGTGAATATATTATGAAAATCATAGTATTACATTGTTGAGGAGTTTGTACTCGGTGTTAGGCACTGATTTCGATTCAAACGGTTGTCATCCGTATCATGGATGACAGTATTTTGCAGGAAGATATAACTCAGGATTTCTATCCAGGCCGCAACATTTATTTTCTTTATCGAGGATTTAGCTGCATTCTATTTTACTTGGTGACTTTGATGATTATGGTGTATTTATGCTTTTAGTATGTTTTGATAAAACAATATGTGTATTATGTTTTCAAACGGTTTTAAATTTTAATGGATTTTAGAAGTTTGAAATTTTAGACTTTCACGTTATATATTGTAAACATTATTATTAGTGTATACTATAAACCGAAACTTTTGCGCATGTTACAGGTGCTCTTTTAGCCCATTCGCCGAAAAGACAAAAAACCCTCCTGCTAAAGGGGGCAAGTGTAAAGGGAAGGTCATTAGTGCGCCGATAGAGAAGGCTGCTCCAGCTTCGGGGGAACTAGAGTACGAGATCACTCATCGGGATACAGGGGTGGTTTATTGCTCTGAATCGACGTTCTCCGACCTTTCTCTAAAGGAACTGAGGGTCAAGTGGAGAAGGGCCATGGGATAGCTAATGAGCGGTAAAGATCTGGCTCGATTAGGATCGACCCCCGCTAAGACTAGGGTGAACGAGATTCTTGCCCTCCAAGCTGACGTACATCACTTCTTTAACTTGGTACTTTTTTTTTATTGAAACTTGTATTCGGCTTTTGACTTTTAACTCTTTTTGACAAATGAACATTCGTATAATACGAAATCACCACATCACACAATTCATAGGGTAAACAAGTTGAATGCCAAGTTGTTCACCAAAAATGATCAATTCATAAACCTGACCCAAGAAAACAAGGGTCTTCGCCACTCCTTGGACGACATCCATGAAAGGTGTCGGTTCCTCAAAGAGGTGCTGCTCGTCAAGGAGAAGCAATTGTCTTGAAAAAAAGGATAGCCAAGCAGTGGCTGGACACCAAGGAGGGTAATCAGTTCATCGTCCTTTTGGGGGCCGACACAATCAGTCAAGGCATGCGGGTCAAAGAGCTGATGTTCGAGTTTTCTCATGAAAAGTTATAAGCCACTCCAGATTGGTAAGCCTTTTTCGAAGAGGCTGATGTTGAATAGAACTGCGCCACTCATCAAGCCACTGAAGAACTAAAAGAAATTTCAGATGTTGGGCCTGATGAGGAAGATGTTGCTGACCGGGCCGAATGGGAGAAGATCTTGCCTGAGGAGGTTGAGGCGAGGTTTAGAAATATAGACTTTTCTCAGTATGATATTTCTATTCTTTCAAGGCTACCGACTCTAATTTTTTACCCTTTCTCTACCATGCTCCTGATCCCTAAAACTTCAGAAAACCCGACGGCCAGACGTCGGATCCCGACGAGGAAGATCTCGATCCCCTGTTTAGCATGAAGAAAAAGATTGATTTGATGGTTTGAAGAAGAAGAAGACATCAAGAGCCGAATTGAAATAACTAGACTTTTTTCAGGGATCCAACCCAAATACCCTTTGAAACTTGAAATCAACGAGCCTCTTTGGCCGACTTTGAAAACAAGTTTAAGAAAACTTGAAATTCTACATGAAATAGCTTTGAAAAAAATTCCCCAACCCTTAGAAAATGCTCCTAATGAATCCAACCTAGCGTGTTTATCTTTCTTCTTCCTTTAATCCAAGGAGTGCAGATGTCCGAGGCTCTAATGAATCGTTGTACAATGTTCCTTAGAAAATTTACATAGCATTGCTTCACATGTTGTACTCACGGTCATATGGTCTTAGTATGATGCGATGTGTTTCATTGGGTCATCAGATCCATCGAATGACTTAATCGCGGGAACCTTTTCAACTTGTTCCGGTTAGGAACAAATAATATACGTGCAGATAACAGGATTTTGAAAATTACAGGGGCTGAATAGGAATCCTCTCTTCCCAACTCTTCTTGACGAAGGAGGTTGTGGTATAATTCTTCCTGCTGAATATCTTTTCCTTTCTTCTTAAAGTTGAGGAAAGTTCTAACATCTTCTTGCTCCTTATGTTTCCTTCTATTAGTGATATGTCTAACATCAAATCTTCAATGTTTAGGGGCCCGGCTAGGATCCTGATTCATCAGCTCCTTTAGAATCCGATAATGATTTGAGGCGGAGGCATTACATTGGCGGCAGTTCCCAAGGGTTAGTTGTTGGGACATTTTTTCATTAACATATCTCTAATTTTGGGTTTTTTTCTTAGTTGTCCACAATATCTTCGACCGGAAATCTTATCCTGTTGTTGGTTGTATTGTACATTGAAAGACGGAATTGCGTTCGTCTGTCTCTGGACTGTCTGCTTAATATTTTGCTGGAGGATTTGCTGAAGATTTTGTAGAGGCCGACCAGCTTGTTGGATGGACTTTTGAAATCAGGCAGTGATGGAAGTAGTTAAGGCATCCAGATCTTGCCTCGTGACAAAGTTGACATGTGGATTTGGATTCACATTTGGCTCTTCGTCATGGACCGAATTGACAGAGTAATGTTCAGAATGCCTGGTGTTAGCTCAGTTGTTTATCTTAGAATTCATAGCTTTTGGTTCTGACTACGAATTTTAAGTGTCATCGCCCTCCCCACAAACAACCTTAAATGTTTCACTTAAGAAACTAGTGCGAAACTTGAATCGGAAGGGAAAGGCTCTTTACGAAAGGATTCTGCTCTTCAATGTCCCGAATGGAAGATGATGGGTTCTGACACCAACCTACAAAACGAACAAATTTACTTGTCCAAGGGTTGTTTCCTAAAAAGCCCTTCCGGCGCTCAAGTCAGTGGTCGGGATTATGAAACAAGAATCGAATACAAAAGTGATTAAGGAAATTGTGGTTGGAAAGCAACCTGATTTGGCAATAAATGAGGATATTTATAGTGGTGGTTGGTTTGGTTTTAGGTCATCGAGGGGTATTTTGGTAATTTTACACTTGAAAATAGGCCTTCAGAGGCTCTGGTTAGCCTTCTTGGGCATTGGGCTTGTTGACTTGGCCCATCAAATTGTGGGCCTTTTGACCCTATAATAGTAATGAAAATAAATGTTATCCTATATAAGAGGATAATTTAATATGCATTAATATTACAAGTATCTTTATGGTGGTTAAAATTCCATAATGTTTATCAATTAAAATATTAATACTAGTTTGTAATAATATTTTTTGGTATATTTATTTTGATCCATAAAATAGAATTTAATGGTATATAGTTTATTCAAAAAATATATGGAACAAGTTTGTTACTCCAATATTTAATAACTATAAGAAAGTTATAAGTATCTACTTATAACCTTCAAATAAAGTATCTACTTGTAAAATTGAGTCCTTTAGGACATGTATATTATCAAGTGATGATAATTTGATAATGTTTATAATTAAGTGTATTATGGTAAAATGCCATCATATTGCTCAAACGCACAACCTAGTGTAAGGGCTTATCGTTAATGGGTTCATAATTCTTGATTATGTAGGTCTAATTGGTTTATTAACCATGACTAAGAATTCAATTAAACATGCATCAATTACAATTAGATTATGTCAACCAAAAAATCAAAAGGAAAGTCCAATTCACACACGATAAAAGTCGTATTTGGAATTCAATGTGGTGTATTTGTAAACAAAAAGTGCTAATGACCAAAAGTTTCTTTGTACCATGATGAACGAAGAAGTCTTCCATAAAAAGTTCTCAAGGACAAAAGTAGAAAAGCTCTTGGTAAAGTATCCAATCACGGGGATATTTTATACGTAAGGAGAATCTACCTTATAAGTTTGAAGTGTGACCATTTCAAGTAGTCAAGATTGGCATAGAGACAATGATGAACTTATAAATAGATACGGACACGACCATTATAATGTGTCACAGTAATGATGTTGTGTCATTTGTTTTATGTGTACTTCTTCAAGTGGTCAGGAATTAGCTTTGTTATGTGATTCAAATCTATAGGAATATCATATTTAGCTCGATCATTTTTAAAGTATGTTGTAGTAGGCATTAATTCAATTCATAGGGACACTAGTGTTGATGTTTGAAACAAGATTATCGAAACAGTTTTGTAAGGATAAATACTCATAGAGGAAGTTGCGTGTGGGAGAAAGCATGATCGATCTGATTTTCTCTCTTCTCTTAAGAATACTACATTTTTGTTTTCTCTTCTTTGCATGAATAATATTCAAAGAGATTTGCAAATTATTTGTTTATTATTTGATTTCATAATCTGAAAAATACATAACCATTTCATTCTATTCACTTTGTACTAAGTGTTTAGTGTTTCTTATTTGTATCTATTTGTGAATTTCACTTTTATCCCAAGTATATTTGTGGGAGAAATATCACAGAAGGAAAGTTCACATACGCCTACAACAAGTATTAAGTTTCGGAATGACATGTATTGTTGCAAACTAATCTTCAAATTACGTCCATTTTGATGATCAATAGACCAAAGAGTTTCATTGACATCCATACAGGGAAATAGAAATTTGTTCTTTGTAATTTGTATTGTATTTGCATTATATCACTAATAAACACTTACGATCAAGGGATTGTAACATAAATCCATCGATCAGTTGAATGACTGAATCTGGTGAAAGTGGATTCATAAGTTTATTTTTCATTTGAAACATTGGCAGTCCAAGAAAAATAATACTCCCTCCTATTCATCTTAAGTGTCTCATTTACTTTATGCATTTTATTCGATGTATTTATTCAATCCTTAATATATCTAATTATGTATAATTAAAAATTATAAAAAATTAATATGAATAAACTTTACATTAAAACGAATCAAATAAAATTTCATATGACTATGTTTTAACTTATAGATTAATAATAAAATACAATTTAAAAGTGATAGATAAATATTGTCCCAAAAGTAAATGGGACACCTAAGATGAATAGGAGAGAGTAAGAAATCAATTAATTAAGTTAAATTCATGATTTTATAGTTTTAAAACATAATAATTTTTTATTAGACTTATACACAAGACCCACACAAGTGGAAATTTGACTGCACATAAATCCAATGAGGTTCCATTTCAAAACTAATTGGTATTAAGAAGAGTAGTCCATCAAGTATATATATGTTAGTCAACCTTTATTTAATTTTTCAAATCACACAAAGTTATTATGTTCAACAAATATGTAGCATAAATTAATCAATATAATAACTTGAGTATTGTAAAAATAAGATGAAAGAATACTATTTGATATTAGAAAATCAATAATAATAAGTTTATTTTAAATTATTTTTAACTTTTACACGGCTGAAATAAACTTATTTTATCGATTTTAAAAATTTTTCTTATTTTATAATGACTAAAGTTATATTGATACGTGATAACCGAAAAAAATAGAATCTAAAGAAACATATATATAAATATAATTAGATATTAATTTTATATAATAAAAACAAGAGATAGAAAAGATGTTTGTTATGGACATTAAGGATGGACCAGCAAAATATTTTCTCCTATACTTTGGACATCAAGCATTAACCAACAAAGAATATCTTTTATTCAGAATTATACAATCCATAATGACTAAGATTATACTCCACTAAATATGAATAATAATACATGGCGTTACAATTGGGATAACACCATCGGGATGCACTTATAAATGTTTGCCCATTTGCTTTGATCAATCAATTGACAAAAGTAGATACTCATAATAATGGTGTCTTATCTAATCAAATCTAATTAATTTAAATCTAATAAAAATTCAATAACTTGTACAACTATGATAAAGATTCTTTGCTGACTTAATAATATCCACCTTATTTCTTTCGTCTTGTCAAATAGCTATATTTTTGTATTTTTATTTGTGTATTAGAATTCCTATTCTTTTTTAAAAAATTACCTAGAATAATATAATATTTTTTTTGATTTTGCTATAATAATCTCACTTATTGATTAATCATGAATTATCTAAATTTTATAGAGTATTTGCCTAAAATAAACCTGACAATTAAATGACTTGCTATAGTAAGTTTTATATTTTTTTCCTAATTTTTTTCATTCAAAATTTTTTATTAAAAAAAATGTAAAAAAAAATTTCTGATTTTTTTATATCAAAATTTTTCTCTAATTTTACATTAAATTTCATATTATTTTTTTTGGTAAATTGCCTATTATAAGTAATCACTTGTACCATTATAAAAAGCGAGAACTTTAAAACGGTAAGTGAATAAGTAATCACTTTAAGGTTATATGCAGTGGCGAAACTTGAACAAAAGTTTAGGAGGGGCGAAGTTAACAAAAAAAATTAATTGAATTCTACTAAAATATAGCTAATCAATACAACAAAAAATCATAACGTAAATTTTGAAATAATGTAAAGCTCAACAATATTTTAGCACTTTAAAATCATTTATAATCTCATTGACAATATATGTTTTTTTTATTTGTATCTCTATGTATATGTAACACCCCGTAATTTATCGGGTTTAAAAATAAAATAAAATATAATAAAATAAAGTATAACAAAATAAAATAAATAAGTAATATTAAAATAAAATAAAAAAGTTAAGTATAAGAAATAAAGTAACTTCAATTTTAGCGGTAACGAGTTTTATCGCGTACGATGTTATCGCGTGACGTTTCTTTGTTGTTTTAACAATAATATAATAATTACTTAATTAATTAACAAAAAAAAATATATGTGTGGGAGGTGAAGGGTGGCCGGTTGGTGCTTGGCATGGGAGGAGTTTGTAACTCCTCTCACAAGTGAGCATTATGAGCATTTGGCACATTAAGTGAATTATCTCCTTAACAATAATATGATATTTTAGAGTCTCTGCCGTGAAATGTTGCAGCGGAAGGAGAGGGAAAAATTTGAGGAAGAAGAAGGAGATGGGCCGTGAGAGAAGAGGGAAGCTAGGATCGTAAAAAAATACTATGATACCATGTAATTAGATGATCGTTACCCTTCATTGATTTGGCTATCAGTATTAATATACAAACTACCAAGATAAACTCGACAACCATTAGCTCTATTCTAGGCTGGGATTATGCTAGGAGATATACACTTGCTAAACTTGATTATATACCATAAATACAAATTCAAAGAATATATTTATAATATATTCTAACAGAGAGTGAATATTTAAGGGGATAAAAAACACAAATTAATATAACAAAGCTATTTAGAAATGCAAATGAAGTTATTGAAATAATTGTGATAGAGGTAGAATGAGAGAAAATAAAAAACGATGAATAAAAAAGAGGTTGATTTCCCTCATTAGGAGGTAAAGAATTTCCCCACCCTCCTCTAGGATAAATTTGTACCCCAAAATAAGGAAACTAATTGCTATATTCTCTGTTTTTCATTTCCTTCTAACAATCAAATCTCTTTAATCATTTATCTAATTAACTTTGTTATTCTAATTTGACTTTTATTTACCCCATAAATATTTACTTTCAATTTAAGCGACCCCTTATAGTGAATAAATATACTGTTTTTTTATCCTATCAAATGAAGGGGGCATGGATTACGGGCAGTTGAAACCATAAATAATTTACAACCATTAATTAGCATAAATTACAAAAGATCAAAAAGTAAAATCATTACCTCATCAAAATAAATTTGTATAAATATAGACTTAAATACAAGAATAAAATAGTTAATCAAATAAATAAGAATTAGAAATTATTGAAAAGCCGGTGAAAATGACAAAGAAAAACATAGTTGAATAATACTCATACGAAACATTCATCAAATGTATTTTTTTCTCGTTCTTGAAGACTTATCATTCACGTGTGAAACATTTATAAGAAGTGGTTTCAGTTTAGTCCTCATTCATCATAAAAAAAAATACAAATACTAAATGAATGAGTTCTACAAAGTACACATTTTGTTTAAAGAATCTAATAATTCATCAATAATAATATCATCGGACATCTACAACAGAACAAAAACCGAATAAATACTTATTAATTTAAATCAAACAAATTTTTATATAGAAAGAGTCACAATTATTATAAAAAAGATCTAATATTGAAAATTTTCTTCTATCATATCACTATTTGATACAACTTCCTATAAAGAATATTTAAATCTGATATGGCTTCGAAATAAAAATAAATTTGATGCTAAATTATGACAATTATTACCATTTAAAGAATCCTTTAACAACCAATACCGTCCTTGGTTTTTTCCCATATCTCAAATAGAAAAGACAAGATAACGATTTGAAGGAATATTATATTTGAAATTTTGATTCCAATTATATATAATTGAATCGACAAATTCATTTTGATTCCTATTATATATATATGTATAATTAAATTCACTAATTCTCAATTAAAATAGTTTTATGGTGAGATTATCTTTTATAGGCTGACTCAATATATATTTTTTGTTTTAAAATGATTAGTAATATAACCTTAAAGTAATTATTTTCAATTTAAAATAATCACTTTTTATTGTTGTAAATTGATCATTTATAATTTTAAAGTGATAATTCATAATCTTAAATTGATCACTTAAAAAAATAGATTCACTATATAAATATAATACAACGCTTTCACACAAAATAAATTACAATTTGGAAATTTATATGATCAATAAATAATGTTAGCCAACCAAATTATAGAGTAGATGTAGCTATGTGATTATGTCTAGTTGTCAATGTTTAGTATGTGTGAAGCAATATATAGACACATGCTAAGTCATACGACCATGCACCGACGTTAAAAACTGTTGAATTATTGTTACGCGTTCTTTCTCAATTAGCAATCTCCTTTGTTTGAGTTATTTTCCACGTTTTTTTAGGCCCTTATGTTTCACATTTATTTTTGGTATTTTCTTACCTATAATCATTTATTAATAATTGAATATCATCAAAAAATAGCAAGGCATTACTCTATTATTGTCATGAGTTAAATTATTGCATTTCTAAAATTTAGTATTTTTATTAGAAGTATATCTACTCATGAATCACTTAGATTTAAAAGTGTAACTACATTGCATAAATACATATTGTTTTGAAAACAACCGATGAACAAATATCCATCTATAAAGAAAGGATAAACGTAATTTAAAAGTTATGTGCCACTCATGCATAGAGATGGACAATGATTCAAGACCCTACCGGACCCTTTTAAGTTTTACTCATTTTTAAGGCTAAGGGTCTATCTTTTTTAGAGTCTAAGGGTCTGAGTCTGAATTCGAATTTAGGTCTAATATATAATTATAAGGTTTTGGATCTAGATAGACTCGAATTGAACCCTTAGACTCGTAGACCCTTTTAAAGGTTGAATAGTATAATTAATTGCAGCCATTTAAATCATTCTGCTACGGTGCTTCCCTCTTATGCTCCTCTCCCGCCCTCAAAGATTCTAACAACTTTTTCAGCAATCTTTAAAACTCAATTTTAGTTTAAGGTATTTTTATTTGCCCCTTTTTTTCTTATTTTTTTTTCAATTAAAACATGAAGAATTTTAATCTCTAGGTCATTTTTTTTTAATCTGAAATTCTTTATCCTCAATATTTATTCAATTTAAGATTTTTGATATAAATTTTACTTTTTTATAATTTTAAATTCATTCTCAAAACCTTGTAAATTTTACTTTATGATTTAAGGTATTTTTGCTTTTTTATTTTCACTTGATTTTTTATTTCTAAATTTGTTTTCAAAAATTTGTTTTCAAAATATTAAAAATTTTCATTATTGAAGTTACTGATTTCTAAAGTTTATTTTATTTACTCTATGGTTAATGGTACAAAATTTGTCATTTTTTAACTAATTTGTAAAGTATCAGATACAGAAGAATATTATTAGCATTAATATGTTCAAGAATATGGGTATGGATGTTGAAGTATATAGAGATTAATATGTTCTTTTTAGGTTCAGATTTACGTTTGGATTGACCTTAAACCCTAAGGATTTAAGTATAGATTCAGTTTTTAACCCTTAAAATTAGGATCCTAGTCTGAACCCAACCTTAAAGTTAGATCTAGGTAAGAAAAGGGTCCAAACTCAACTCATTCTCTAAAATGCTCATTCCTTCTAATGGATCATCTTTGTGGTTAAAGATTTTTCTTTCAACTCTTTGATAGACGTTTAATTTTCACTGTCTACAGACTCATAAATTCCCCCTCTCATTCTCTGTCTTATTATCTCTACTACTAAATCAATTTTCTTCGTCTCTAATATATTGTCTACAATGGCTATAATGGGCAATTTCAATTTGTTTGTATGTATTCGAATATTTGACATTTTAAGAAAATATATATTTTACCAAAATGTCCTTGATTGATTAAAAAAATACTAATTTATTCTTGATTAATTTTTACAAAAATCATGTTTTTTAGGCGATGTTTAGAACAACTGATTTTTACTAATTCAACTAATTTTTACTAGTTGAAACTGATTTTAACTAAATAAAACTAAGTTTTACTAAATGAAACTAAGTTTTACTAATTGTAACTGATATTTAGTTATAAAAATTATAAGTAAAATTTTATGGACTATAACTGATTTTTACTAAATTTTACTAATTATAACTAATTTTTACTAATTAAAATTGATATTTAGTAATTAAAACTGATTTTTACAAATTAATTATATTTTAAAGTGTTTTATACATGACCTTATTTGATTCTTGAAATTATTAAATGATCTCATCCTCACTAAGAAAGTTTTGAAGCTTTCCTTTTCTCTCCATTTCTCTTCAACTTTCCTACTTATATTACTCCCTCCTATTTTTTATAATTGGGACATTTGGGGAGGGAAAAGGTAGATAGATGAGGTCCACCAAAAAGGTAGTAGTTGGAATATTTTAAGTGATTGGATTAATTGATAATGATAGATAGAATTGAATTTTGGAGGAAAAATTGGGTTTTACATTTCTAATAAAATTAATTGACAATAATAAATTTTTGAGTTTTTTAATTAAGCATAAAAATACTTAACTTAAATTACAAAAAATTACATAAACTAAATTACACATTATAGATTGAAAAAATAAACTAAGTCTTCAATTCTTCCTTTATTTCTTCAATGTTTTTTGAATGGCAACCGAAAACGAACAACCCTCTCGCCACATGTGCATGCGAATATTAAATCTTTCATTGACTTCAGATTTAAAAAAAACACGATATGCATTTAGTATTCCAAATTGATTAAATTAGCTACAAAAAATGAACATTTTGATTTTGAAACAAAGCCATCAAATACTAGAATCAACCATGACACAAAGAACAGCAAGTCAGTAACATCATAGACAAAGAGGCGCCAATTCCACACAGGAAGCAAGAGTAAACAAAAACCCAAAAATTTTAGATTGGCGCCAAGTAAGAGAACAGAACCAACAATTAGCAAAATTTAGAGGTGCCAATTACAAATCCAACACATACAACAGCTATATAAGGAGAGCATTAAATAAAGAATAAATCATCACAAATTAATTTCCACCAACCAAAATTCAAGTACAACCATGGTAAAAACAAAAGAGCTAGATAATTTTAGTAGGAAGCAAATAATGCATGAACTTTTATTGTCAGTCAACAGTAAAGGGAAGCCAGCACACGGGGTCATCAATGACATGGCAAAGAAGTACGGTGTGAGTAGGAAGACTACAGGAAGGGTATGGGAACAGACAAAGTACCAACAACAAAATCAATTTCCAATAAATGTCAACAGTAAGAAGAAAGGGAAGAAATCAAGGACTGGGATTCCTTTGATGACACAAAGTTCGAGGGACTTGAAAAAGCGAAAAAGACAAGTCAAACCGCAGTTGCAAGGGCCCTGGGGGTTTAACCAAAGCATAGTTTGGAGATGGAAAAAGAAGAAGTACATTCGAAAGCACACCAATACAATCAAACCATTGCTTGATGACAAAAATAAACTCGACGGGTTAATTTTTTGTCTTATAAGTTGCATTTTAGATGAGCACACAAGCAATTTCAAGTTTAATGACATGTTAAATGTAGTGCACATAGATGTAAAGTTGTTTTACCTCACTAGGACACAACAGATATGTTATCTCACACCCGGAGAGGTAGAGCCACATAGAGAAATCCAATCAAAACGATATGTGCCTAAGATAATGTTTATGTGTGCTGTTACTAGACCAATCTTTTCTAATGAAGGTGAGCTGATTTTTGATGGAAAGATAGGCATATTTCCTTTTACACACGAAGTGCCAGCACAAAGAAGTTCAAAAAACAGGAAGAGGGGAGAATTAGAGACCAAACTCATACAATCAATCACTAAAAATCACACGAGAGATATAATTGTGCACAAGATACAACCAACAATTAGAAGTAAATGGCCAACACATTTAAGCAAAACGATATACATTCAACAGGACAATACTAAGCCACACATTTTAGATGATGACATAGTGTTTAGAGAGGCAACAACACTTGATGGATTTAGTTTCCACTTAGTGCAACAACCTCCTAACTCACCAGATATGGATGTGTTAGACTTAGGATTTTTTAGGTCAATACAAGCATTGCAGCATCAAAAATCAGCATACAATTATGCACAGTTGATTAAGACAGTGAATGCACCATTTGAGAGTCTACAACCAAATGCGTTGAAGTTTTTATGGATCACTTTACAAGCATGTAAAGTTGAGGTTATTAAGAACTTAAGTGGTATAGATCATCACATTCCACATATGAACAAAACAAAGCTTGAAAGGGAAGGGAGACTTCCACATTGTTTGGGGGTACGAAGGGAAATTATTTATGAGGCACTTCGTTATTTGGACACAAAGGTGGATCGAAGTACATTTGAGGTCATCTTATTTTACTTGGGAATCAAAGATGAAAATTTTTTTCATCAACAATAATTAACAACAACACCAACAGAAACACCAGCAATAACAGAAAAACCATCACCAACAGAAAAAGTAGCACCAATAGAAAAAACAGCACCAACAGAAATACCAGCAACAACAGCAACACCAGTACCAATAGAAACAACAGCACCAACAAAAACACCAGCAACAATAGAACAACACCTACAAAAGAGGAAACAGCAACAACAGAACCAACAATAGTAGTATGAACACAAATAGCATGTATATATGATAGACATGAGTATACTTTTGGGTTAAATGTTTATACTCACTTTTGGGTGAACTATGTTAGGCAAATGTTTAGGTGTAAACATGATGTAGCAAAAAAATCATCAAGTTGTTTAACCATAAACATTTAAATGAAAATGGCAGCTTTAATAATTTATTGATGGCTTCAAAAACAAAATCAAAAAATTCATTTCAGAGAACAAAATGTTCTCAACACAGATACCCCATAAACCATAGTAATTGCCTCCTGAATCTGGTAAGAACATAGCCTCCTAAACATGATGTTTGGTAGCTTATAAACTGAAAACCCTAGATTGGTGGCAAAATAAGTTGATTTAGGGTTTTTGTAGCGATAATCAAATGTTTACCCTTAGAAAAAATCATAGGGCAAAAAATTAGAACACTAACACAGACATGCATACCATAAAAAACACATACACAAAATCATCATAAGTCAAAAAGCAAAGATGTATCCAACATCAAAATCAAACACCAAATCATCATCATCCAGTGATTCTTCATCTGAGGAAGGGAACAAGTTCTCAATATAAAGATCTTGCAGATCTAGTTGTAAGTCGAACAAACACCCCAATTTCTTCATCCTCAGAAGTTAAAGTTCTTCCCTAGTTAGGATCCGTTTCAACAGAGCTCGTGGGAGATGGAGGAGCTCGATTGTAGAAGTCAAACCAAGGATTAAGAGGAATAACTAGATAAAGACAAGAACTTAGTGACTCCATATTCGAAAACCCAGAAGCATACACAAAAATACCCAGATCTGAAAAACCCCTAAACGTTTTAGGGTTTCAATTGAA